>NC_064620.1:180953484-181256515 GCF_023898315.1 Schistocerca nitens | reverse complement strand
GGAAAAAGGCGGATAGTTGCAAATTTCCGAAAACACGTAACAAAATTTTAATTTGTTAAAGGGAAACGATCTTTCTCTGCTCCAGTGACCTGCACTGCGTTTAAAAACCTCGATCCCTGTTGTGATCTAAGCCTGTACCGGATGTTGTGAGGTGACGGGCGAATCGTCGCGGCCTGAAAATATTCTAAGTTCGGAGGAAGCAGTGGCAGCACGGGCCACTTGGCGGGCACGATATGCTCGGCAGGCCGACCACCTGGTGGAAAACTCTGACCGAAGCAAGAATGGTCAAGCAGTGTGGCTGGAAATTACATGGTGACGCTATGTTGATGAAGGAGACACACCGGAGTGCCAAAGTTGGCGGACTTTGTGAAAACCTTAATGGCAGACATTTCACAGTTCATATAGAAATTAACAGTGTCCAGATGGATCATGATACCTCAAAAAGAAACATGTACATTACTATTATTTGCACGACGATTCTGATAGTTTATCCTGGTTTTCAATATCTTTATTAGTTTAAAGTTTAGTATCTGACGGTAAATTATACAAGTAAACCCCAGCAACGAATTCCATAATTTAAACGCTTCATGCGATTTCGTCAATCGACGTGTCTTTAGAAAGCTATTAGTGTAAACCTAAATTGGTATAAATTACAGGAATGTACCTTGAGTAGTACATGAGTTATAGGAGGTCGAAGTGGCCGATTACTGTCGATCGCGTCAGGCCGTAACGACTCCACAGTTACACGAAGAAAAAAGGTACCAGCATGTTTATAAATATATTTATTCATCTCTGTCTTTGTTTGTATCCGATGTACATTATTCATGAAGAAATTGGTTAAATATTTACTGTGTTTTAGATGCCAGCCGGCCGAAGTGGCCGCGCGGTTCTGGCGCTGCAGTCTGGAACCGCGAGACCGCTACGGTCGCAGGTTCGAATCCTGCCTCGGGCATGGATGTGTGTGACGTCCTTAGGTTAGTTAGGTTTAACTAGTTCTAAGTTCTAGGGGACTAATGACCTCAGCAGTTGAGTCCCATAGTGCTCAGAGCCATTTGAACCATTTTTTTAGATGCCACATTGGCATTAGGCTACTGGCCTAACTTTTGTTGCTATTCCTTTGATATATGTCTATTCAGTTTGTTTATGTATCCAATAATGTGGCCGGCCGGCGTGGCCGAGCCGTTCTAGCCGCTACAGTCCGAAGCCGCGCTGCTGCTATGGTCGCAGGTTCGAATCCTGCCTCGGGCATGGATGTGCATGATGTCCTTAGGTTAGTTAGGTTTAAGTAGTTCTAAGTTCCAGGGGACTGATGACCTCAGAAGTTAAGTTCCATAGTGCTCAGAGCCATTTGAACCATTTTTTTGAATAATGTGTGTTAGAGAGTGTTTATGGTCCAGCCGTAGGAATATTTATATAATTTCAAGTTATTTAAATGTAAATCCAGTATTGCGAATGTGTTTCATTACGTTTGTGTGGGTGTGTTGGCATGAAGACAAGGGGCGAGCGCTCTAGCCAGTCACAGCGCTCGTGAATGGGGATACTTGAAGGAAGATAGTTCGGGTGAAGAGTTCGGGAGAGTGCGGCGCGAGAGACAGTCGCAGAGCACACGGAGAGGATGCTGGAAGTGAAGGCGCGACCCACGGTCGCGGAAAAGACTTGGAGTGTTGAGCGGTTTTGCGCGTGGTAGCGGCAGATAGAAATACTTCGGAGTGCCGACTTCTGCACTTGTGAGATTTCCGTAGCTTCTACAGCGAAGACGTAGTGTACGTTTAGAAATGAATATCTCGATAGTTATGTTGTCGTTCATAAATAATTACGTAGAGTAGGAATCTATTTTTTCCGTGTTATTCAACTTACATTTTCTTTAATTGCTGGACCATCGACACCAATAAGTGTTTTGCAGAAATATACCATATTCTCAAAAGTACTTTTACTATTGTACGCATCATTTAAAGTCGTTAAGATAGCACCTGCATATTTTATTTTATTGCAATCTTTCATTTATAATTTATGTCACTTTCATAATTAACATTTGCCGAGTATCCTTATCGCATACTGTAGACTCAGCAGTATTTGGCCTGTAATGCGGCAACTACGTATCCCAGCCCCTAGACAAAGAAACTGAGTAGGAGGGTGCGTAGTAAAATTGAAAGCCCGCAATGTGCATCGTTCCAGCGATTTGAATTCGCTCGTCTGCATTGCGGCCGCCGTACTTGGGGCTGAGACCCACGAGGAAGCAAGCCGTGCCGCTTAAGTCACAGAAGTTGATAATGCAGGTCTTAATAGTTACATTACCCGCCTCTGGCGTGAGCTAGCAACTATCTCGGACCAGTCTAACAATTGTTGATGCTGCTTTGAATATGTGTGAGCTCTTGAAAGCGCACTTGAAGTTTGAGACCTTTAATGGATACCTTTTCCATTACATATTGATTTCCTGTGCGCCCTGTACGGAGCTGAAAATTCGGGAAGTGTGACGGATAAACCGATTGGTGTATCGTCACAATTTCGTTGCAGGGTCTGTATACCCTGGTTCAAATGGCTCTGAGCACTATGGGACTTAACATCTGAGGTCATTAGTCCCCTAGAACTTAGAACTACTTAAACCTAACTAACCTAAGGACACCACACACATCCATGCCCGAGGCAGGATTCGAACCTGCGATCGTAGCGGTCGCGCGGATCCAGACTGAAGCGCCTAGAACCGCTCGGCCACAACGGCCGGCTTTGTTCCATCGTTGTTGTTACTGCGAGCGCCTACACTATTTTGAGGAGGGCCCACTATTGGTTTAGAGAAAATCTCTATAAGTGAAAAGAGGTGCGATTCTGTTTGCAGCGACTAGCACTGGTTTGTTGCAGAATCCTGGAACATTTTGTGAGTTAGAATATAATAAACTTTCTTGGGACTGAGAAGCTTATGTTCACGAATCAGCATGGTTTGAGAAGGCATCGTGAGAAACACAGTTTGCTCTTTTCCCATATGACTTAGAACTACTTAAATCTAACTAACGTAAGGACATCACACACATTCATGCCCGAGGCAGGATTCGAACATGCAACTGTAGCCACAGTGGCCGGCGAAAGGCTACAGGCCGAGTCCGTATGTCCAGATATCCGGAAAGCATTTGACACGGTGCACCACTGCATTCTGTTAACGAAGGTACGAGCATATGGAATAAGTTCACAGATACACTATGTGATCAAAGGTATCCGGAAACCTGACTGAAAATGTCTTACAAGTTCGTGGCTCCCTCCATCGGTAATGCTAGAATGCAATATGGTGTTGTCCCACCCTTAGCCTTGATGACAGCTTCCACTCTCGCAGGCATACGTTCAGTCAGGTTCTGGCAGCTTTCTTGCGAAATGGAGCCCATTCTTCACGGAGTGTTGCACTGAGGAGAGGTATTGATGTCGATCCGTGAGGCCTGGCACGAAGTCGGAGTTCCAAAACACCCCAAAGGTGCTCTATACGATTCAGGTCAGGACTCTGTCCAGGCTAGTCCATTACAGGGATGTTATTGTCGTGTAACCAATCCGTCAGAAGCCATGCATTATCAAGAGGTGGTCGATCGTGTTGAAAGATGCAGTCGCCTTCCCCGAATTTGTCTTCAACAGTGAGAAGCAAGAAGTGGCTTAAAACATCAATGTAGGCCTATGCTGTGATAGTGTCACGCAAAACAACATGGGGTGCAAGCCCCTCCATGAAAAACACGACCACATCATGACACCACAGCCGACGAATTTTACTGTTGCCAGCTGTCTCACGCTGGCAGATGACGTTCACCGGGCATTAGCCATATCCACACCCTGCCATCGGATCGCCACATTGTGTACCGTGTTTAGTCACTCCATACAACATTTTCCCACTGCTCAATCGTCGAATGTTTAAATGCCTTACATCAAGCGAGGCGTCGTTTGGCATTTACCGGCGTGATGTGTGGCTTATTAGCAGTCGCTAGACCATGAAATCCAAGTTTCCTCACCTTCCACCTAACTGTCATAATACTTGTAGTGGATCCTGATGCAGTCTGGAATTCCAACGTGACGGTCTGGAGAGATGTCTACCTATTACACATTACGACCCTCTTCAACTGTCGGCGGTCTCTGAAAATCAACAGACGAGGTCGGCCCGTACGCTTTGGTGTTATACGTGTCTCCTCACGTTTCCACTTCATTATCACATCGGGAACATTGGACCTCGGGATGTGTGTAAATCTGTCGTACAGACGTATGACGTAAGTGACTCATGATTACCTGACCACGTTCGAGGTCCGTGAGTTCCGCGGAGCGCCCCATCCGGCTCCCTCACGATGTCTAATAACTTCTGAGGTCGCTGATATGGCGTATCTGGCAGTGGGTGGCAGCACAATGCACCTAATGTGAAAAACGCAAGTTTTTGGGGGTGTTCGGATACTTCTGATCACACAGTGTATGTGAATGGCTCGAAGACTTCTTAAGTAATTGAGCCCAGTATGTTGTCTCCGACGGCGAGCGTTAATCGGATAAAAGGGTATCTGCAAGGGTATCTAACTACATAGATGATTTGTCGGACGGGATGGGCAGGAGTCTGCGATTGTTTGGTGATGGTGCCTTGATGTATGGTAAAGTCGAAGTTGAGTGACTGTTGGATGTTGCAAGACGACTCAGACAAAATTTCCAGGTAGTGTGATGTGTAGCAGGTATCCGTAAATGTGGAAAAATGTAAGTTAATGAGGATGAGTAGGAAGAACAGACTTGCAAAGTTTGGATACAGTATTAGCAGTTTCTTGCTTGACACAATGAAGTAATTTAAATGTCTGGGAGTAAAGTTGTAGAGTGATATGAGATACAATGAGCATATGAGAACTGTGGTAGGGAAGACGAATGGTTGACTTCGATTTATTGGGAGAATTTAAGAAAAGAGTGGTTCATGTGTATAGGATACCTCGTATAGGACGCTGGTGCGGCCTATTCTTGAGTACTGGTTGAATGTTTGGGATCCGTACCAGATCGGATTGAAGTAAGACATCGAAGCAGTTCAGAGGCGGAGCTGCTAGATTTGTTACCTGTCGATTTGAACAACACGTAAGTGTTACGGGAATATTTTGGGAAATCAAACGGGAATCCCTGGAGGGAAGCGAGTTTCTTTTCCAGAAACATTGCCGAGAAAGTTTAGAAAACCGGCACTTGAATGGTTCAAATGGTTCAAATGGCTCTGAGCACTATGGGACTTAACATCTGTGGTCATCAGTCCCCTAGATCTTAGAACTACTTAAACCTAACTAACATAAGGACATCACACACATCCATGCTCGAGGCAGGATTCGAACCTGCGACCGTAACAGTCCCGCGGTTCCGGACTGAGCGCATAGAACCGCTAGACCACCGCGGCCGGCGCCGGCATTTGAAGGTGACGGCAGATTTATTGTACTGCCGCCAACATAAATTGCACGTAAGGACCACTAATATCAGACATGAGAAGTTAGGGCTCATACAGAGGCATATAGACAGTCGTTTTCCCTCGCTCTATTTGCGAGTGGAGCAGGAAAGGATGTGACTAGTAGTGATACAGGGTACCCTCCGCCAAGCACCGTACGATGGCTTATGTAGAAGTAGATTCTGTGGATAGCAGACGCTGCAATTTAATTACGACCATGTGAACCATCAAAGGGCACAGAGCAAGCGCAATGTTTGCTGAGTCTGATCCCACGCACTAGTAGTGCGTGCAACCTACGCCAGTTGTTCTGGCGTTGTCGCATCGTACTGCTGTTATTCTGTTCGTTTGCCTTGAGGCTAATAGCACAGCACGGGTCGATCATTCTCTCCTTGTTTGTGCTCATTGGTATAAGTGTCGTACACTGACATTTTTCACTCTTCTGGCGGAAAGTGATTACAGCTTTTATGCATGTTTGCTGGTCGTACATGACTGTATTCGCGATTCCTGTCCACATTTGTTTCTCCTGCGCCATACGCACCAGAAAAGCAGAGGGTGCCGCACTTCGCTGCAGTGCCTGTGAAAGCTTTGCACGCAGTATGTATTCTGCTGAAGTGTACCAGTAAGTGTATTATCAGTTTATCACAGTCAGTGTGAGCAAAGCTGATGATTTTGTAAATCTTGATAAAGAGTGATTGGCATGGCCTTTTGATACTGTTTGCCAATGTTTTACTTAACAAAATTATACGTACTAATACAAGAAACTTTTTGGGCTAAATAGGGCGTTCCCGTACGTTAACTTAGGCTACTATACTAATTAAGTATCTAGGGTAAGTGAAGTAATTATCTAGGGTAAGTGGTGAAATAAAATGAAATCATCGTATAGCATTGATGGCCAGGCGTCCACACCGGGGGAAGTTCGTCCACCGACTTGCAAGTCTTCTCCATTGAAACCACTTTGGGTGGCTGACGTGTCGATGATGACTTTTTCTGATTGAAAATATAATACACTACTGGCCATTAAAATTGCGACACCAAGAAGAAATGCAGATGATAAACGGGTATTCATTGGACAAATATGTTATATTAGAACTGACATGTGATTACATTTTCACGCAATTTGGGTGCATAGATCCTGAGAAATCAGCACCCAGAACAGCCACCTCTGGCCGTAATAACGGCCTTCATACGCCTGGGCATTGAGTCAAACAGAGCTTGGATGGCGTGTACAGGTACAGATGCCCATGCTGCTTCAACACAATACCACAGTTCATCTAGTCCCGGCGGAGGTTCGAGTCCTCCCTCGGGAATGGGTGTGTGTGTGTGTTCGTCCTTAGGATACTGTAGGTTAAGTAGTGTGTAAGATTAGGGAGTGATGACCTTAGCAGTTGCCCCATAAGATTTCACAGACATTTGAACATTTGAACACAGTTCATCAATAGTAGTGAATGGCAAATTGCGACGAGACAGTTGCTCGGCCACCATTGACCAGACGTTTTCAATTGGAGAGAGAGATCTGGAGAATGTGCTGGCCAGGGCAGCAGTCAAACATTTTCTGTATCCAGAAAGGCCCGTACAGGACCTGCAACATGCTGTCGTGCATTATCCTGATGAAATGTAGGGTTTCGCAGGGATCGAATGAAGGGTACAGCCACGGGTCGTAACACATCTGAAATGTAACGTCCACTGTTCAAAGTGCCGTCAATGCGAACAAGAGGTGACCGAGACGTGTAACCAATGGCACCCCATACCATCACGCCGGGTGATACGGCAGTATGGCGATGACGAATACACACTTCCAATGAGCGTTCACCACGATGTCGCCAAACACGGATGCAACCGTCGTGATGCTGTAAACAGAATCTGGATTCATCCGTAAAACTGACGTTTTGCGCCCAGGTTCGTCGTTGAGTACACCATCGCAGGCGCTCCTGTCTGTGATGCTGCGTCAAGTGAAACCACAGCCATGGTCACCGAGCTGATAGTCCATGTTGGTGCAAACGTCGTCGAACTGTTCGTGCAAATGGTTGTTGTCTTGCTAATGTCCCCATCTGTTGAGTCAGGGATCGAGACGTGGCTGCGCGACCCGTTACAGCCATACGGATAAGATGCCTGTCACACTCGACTGCTAGTGATACGAGGCCGTTGGGATCCAGCACGGCGTTGCGTATTACGCTCCTGAACCCACCGATTCCATATTCTGCTAACAGTCATTGGATCTCGACCAACGCGAGCAGCAATGTCGCGATGCAATGAACCGCAATCGTGATAGGCTACAATCTGACCTTTATCAAATCCGGAAACGTGATGGTACGCATTTCTCCTCCTTACATGAGGCATCACAACAACGTTTCACCAGGCAACGCCGGTCAACTGCGGTTTGTGTATGAGAAATCGGTTGTAAACGTTCCTCATGTCAGCACGTTATAGGCGTCGCCACCGGCGCCAACCATGTGTGAATGCTCTGAAGAGCTAATCATTTGCACATCACAGCATCTTCTTCCCGTCGGTTAAATTTCGCGTCTGTAGCACGTCATCTTCGTGGTGTAGCAATTTTAAATGGCCAGCAGGATATTAGGATATTTAGGTCGTTCTCAGTGTTGTTATCAGTGTCGCCTGTTTCAAGAATACGAGCAGCTGTACTGATTTACTTGATTGGAGGAGGTGAAAGGCTACAAGATGACCTCTGAAGACGCTGAATTTATAGAAGCACTTCACCTGTTAATTTTAGTTCTTAATACCAATAGTCTATCGAGGGACAGCATCGCACCCGGCTTGCCAACACGTATTTTCATAGCCAACCTAGAAATGAAGTGTCTTTGGCTGACCATTCTACGATTAAAATGATTGTATATAGCCACAGAAATTCTCAATAATTGTTCTTCAAGGAACGGAAGGAAACACTAATATATGAAATTGGTTCATTTCACTACGCATAACATGACACATGAAGTCGTTTATAGTCTTTTAACACCTAAAGAATTTTTTTTTTCATAAACGACGCACCGCGCTTACCGATTAAATTGGCATTGTTTGCTGATATATTCAGTTAAAAAACCAGTACTAAGACAAACAGAGGCATAAAACCAAAGGAAATGCAGTTATTCTGAAACGAGCCATTGGAGTCTCTGGTCCCTTATACCTAATACTCCCTGAACAACTTCTGAAATGTGGTCACTGGAGTTTGTGTAAATCCTGTACAGTGGAATATCGATATCGCTTCGCGGTGGAAAAGGGGTGTCGCTAGTGAAAGCAAGCGACATGTCATTTCTGTGTCTCAAACACTACACTAATTCAGAACCAGTTCCTTTTTGGTGTTTGTCTCAAGATTATAGCACCCTCCATTACTACCAATCGGCACTATTGCGTCTGAATCCTGTACAAAACCTGTCGGAACGAGTCATTCCTGCGGAATGATCTGATTATAGTCAGAAAAGCTTTACATCAAGACAATACGAACTGCAGCCCTAAGCTACCCGTTGAAGGCTCAATAAATTTAAATAATGTCAGAGGTAACTAAGGTGAAAAAATAACTACATAGTTAAAATGGCTGAAATCTGAAGAGATATGGTGTAGGCAAATAATAGAATCGCCAGCTAACTGTTGGCTGAGTTATATTGTGCAGCTCACATTATGTCGCCGATATATTATGCACACCTATGTTAGTAGAAAATATAATTGCCAACTTGGCAACCTTGCATGTGATTTCTCCAAATATTATTTTGAGGAATGAGTTCAGGAGCCCACCTGAAGTGTAAATGGTTGCGAAAACCTACTTCATCTGTTAGTAACGAATAACCCCTAGCAGACTGGGACATTACGACGGATACACGTAGTAGCCACTACAAGATGCTTGTAGCGAGAGTTAATCCCGTAACATACAAACAGACAAAAAGTAAACGCAAAATATACTTATGATAAAACCTGGAATGACGGCATCCTAAGAGATATTCTCCTTTCCTTCCGAACTATGTAACTGTAGACTACAAAACCTGTCGGAACTAGTCATGTCTGCGGAATGATCTGGTTATAGTCAGAAAAGCATTAGGTCAAGACGATACGGAGGGCTGCCCTAAGCTATCCGTCGAAGGCTAAATAAATTTAAATAAAAGACATAGTGTCGACAGAAATCGAGATATTTTTACAAAACAAACTAATAAGAGACGGAACTCATCGTCTAAGGTGCACAAAACAGGTCAGGAGCACACGGCTGCAGAAAAACAACGAAAAAAGTATGCCAAATTTAAAAGAACGCAAAATCCAATATACTAGATAAATTTCACAGAAGCTCAAAAAAACGCGGATTTTATGGCCAAATTCTTTCAGTATCTTCCATAACCAAACTCTGTCTCGAAATTCGGCAGTAAATCCAAAGATTTCAGGTCGTATGTCAAGCATATCAGCGTTAATACACAATCAATACCTTCAATGCGCAATAAAGATGTTAATCTTACCTATGACAGTGCCACTAAAGTGCAGTTGCTAAACACGATTTCCGAAATTACTTCGCCATAATATGAAGTAAATATTCCAGAACTCGAATTAAGAACATTTGCACTCATGAGTAATTTAGAAGGGGGTATTCTCGGCGTAGCGAAGCAACTTAAATCAATAAAGGCAAGTCTTCCGCTCAAGGTAGTACAACAGTTGCATTCCTTAACGGAATGTACCGATATGATAGCTTCATACTTAGCAATCATATACAACCTGACTGGAAAGTTGCACATGTCACACCAATAAATAAATAGGAGTAATGAGGTGAATTTCAGTCCCATATTACTGAAGTCGATTTACAAAAGCATTTTGAAAAATGTACGATCTTCGAACATTATGAATAACATGGAAGAAACAATCTGTTGACACACAGTGAGCACAAATTCTGAAAATATCGTTCTTGTGCAATATGACTAGCTTTTGTTCTCATAAAGTAATAGGGATCTCAAATTGATTCCTTACTTCTGGATTTGATGAAGGATTTGTATGCTGTTCCTCACGAGCGGGATCTAATCAGATTGCGTGGCTATGGAAGTATCGTCTCAGTTGTGCCACCGAGATCATATTTTCCTATCAGAAAGTTCACAGTTCTCCAGTAGTTAACAGAAAGTGGTCAAGTAAAAACGAACTGATATTTGGCGTTCCCCATGGAAAAGTTATTGGCCCTCTCATTCCCATAAATGGTTTAGGAGGCAATCTTTTCAGCCCTCTTAGATTGTTTGAAGATGATGCTGACATTTATCGACTAGTAAAGGCATCATAATATCAAAAGCAATTGCAAAGTGGTTTAGACGCGATACGTGAATGGTTCAAAATGGTTCAAATGGCTCTGAGCACTATGGGACTTAACTTCTGAAGTCATCAGTCCCCTAGAACTTAGAACTACTTAAACCTAGCTAACCCAAGGACATCACACACATCCATGCCCGAGGAAGGATTCGAACCTGCGACCGTAGCAGTCGCGCGGTTCCGGACTGAAGCGCCTAGAGCCGCTTGGCCACCGCGGCCAGCACGTGAATGGTGCCAACATTGAAAATTACCTATAAATAATGAAAAGTGTAAGATCACCCCCAAGCCTACTAAAAGGAATCCATTGAATCACGTAAGTCTGAAGGATGTAAACTCATCTAAATACATTTTGATAAGAGTTACGGACAACGCTAATTTGAACGATCATACAGATGATATTGTGTGGAAGGCGAATCAAAGACGGTGTTTTATTGGGACAACATGTAGAAGATCCAACAAAACCACTAAAGAGGCTGCCTACAGTACACTTGTACCTTCTCTGGTAAAGTATTGCTGCGCGGTATGGGATCCTTACCAGACACGATTGACGGAGGACATCTGCATAGTTCAAAAGTTCAAAGAAGGGCAATTTTTATAGTACTATTGTGAAATGGAGAACGTGTTTTGCACCTTGAAACCTGATCTGAAAACTGTTTTATCCTCTTTCATGAAGGTGGATGGACATCAGCAGTGGAAAACTCTGGTAAAAAAGAAACAGGCATTGTAGACATACCGCGCATTGCGGCCGGCATCTGTCACAGGTGCCAATCAAAGTGCTGATGAACTGATTCGAGGAGACAGAGAGTTAGGTATCACAATCAACATCAAACCAGTTTAACCACACATCATGAGTCAGTAAGCAAAACCCTGAATTTTGCAAATTGGTTTTGATGCCTTGGTTCAACGATGGTGCAAATGTCTACAGGTGCATAGTGACTATGTTGAATGGTAGTTTTGTTTAGTTGAGGCTATTATCTGTACTAATTCCGCTGTTATGTGTTCATTATTAACTTTTTTATGGCACAGGAGACATTACATTTCGATCTACCCTCCTATCAACAGCATACACGACAAACATAATTGACAGGAAGAAGACAATATTACCACACGAGATCTTTGTTACGGTGTCATACATGTTGCGCTTTCTGAAAGAGTTGCGCAAGTTTTCAGAGAAACTAACATAAATATTTAATTTCGGAGAAAAGGTTCAATTGATTCTGGGATACGTCCCCAAGTTTTCAGCAACAGTAGCAAGTACTCGTTTTCGAATTCGGGATCTACAAGATCAGCTGCCCGGACTGTGAAAGGTTTCATGTTGATCCGTCGGAACGAATTTTAAGGCTTTCTTCAAAGAGCACACGCATAGCTAAAATAACAGTGGGTTCTGTACACAGTAGGATAAGGTAAAATGTGGGAGGAAATATGCAAAATAATTTGAAAGTGTTGCACAGGACACCGAAATTGAAATTGAAATTTGTGGTAAGGTCTCATGGGACCAAACTGCTGAGGGCATTAGTCCCTAAGCTTACGCGTTACTTAATGTAGCTTAAACTAACTGACACTAAGGACAACACACGCACACACCCAGGCCCGAGGGAGGACTTGAAATTGATCGAAAATGCAAAATGTCCAAGGGAACAAACTTAAGCATGCAGAAGCATGTATAACTAGGAGGGAAGTAGCTACAGCCTACATGAAAATTGAAGACAAATAGCTGTATGAATATCAGGTGCTCGGATGGAGAAAGAATAGTAAGCAAAGAAAGGCAACCTGGAAAGGGGAAGCAGTATGTAGAGGAGCTATACCAAGGGAATTAACTTGAAGGCAATATCATAGATTGGGAAAACGAAACTGCGAGAAGAAACTGACGGAGCCCTGGAAGATCTAAGCTGAAACAAGGCTCCTGGAGAAGATGACATTCCCTCGGAACCGTTACTGTCCTTGGGAGAGCCAGCTATGATAAAACTATTCCGCCTATTTCTCTTTTTTTCTGAGCCATCAGTCTTCTGACTGGTTTGGTGCATCCCGCCACGAATTCCTCGCCTGTGACAACATCTTCATCTCTGAGTAGCACTTGCAACCTACGTCCTCAACTATTTGCTGAATGTATTCCAATTTCTGTCTTCCTCTACAGTTTTTACTGTATACAGCTTCCTCTAATACCATGGAAGTTATTGTCTGATGTCTTAACAGGTGTCCTACCATCCCGTCCCTCCTTCTTGTCTGAGTTTTCCATACATTCCTTTCCTAACCGATTCTGTGGAAAACATCCTCGTTCCTTACCTGATGAAACCATCAACTTTTTAATATTCGTGTGTTGGAGCACATTTTCCGGTTTTCCCACAGTCCATGTTTCACTACCAAACAAGTCCAAGTTCCAAACGTACATTTTCAGAAATTTCTTGCCCAAATTAGTCATATGTTTGATACTAGTAGACTTCTCTTGGCCAGGAATGGCCTTTTTGCCACTGCTAGTCTCCTTTTTATGGCCTCCTCCCTCCGTCCTTAATGGGCTGTTTTGCTGCCTAGATAACAGAATTCCTTAACTTCATCTGCTTCGTGAGCACCAGTCCTGATGTTAAGATTCTCTGCTACTTCTCATTACCTTCGTCTTTCTACAAATTACTCTTAGTCCATATTCTGTACTCTTACATCGTTCATTCCACTTAGTACACCCTGTAATTTTTCTTCACTTCCACTGAGGCTAGGAATCTCAACAACGGTTCTAATCAATGGTTTCCTTTCACCTTAAATTTTAATTCCACTCTTCAACCTTTCTTTTATTTCCGTCATAGCTTCTTCGATGCATAGACTGACAGTACTGGTGAAACAGTACGTTCCTGTCATATACCTATCGTAATCCGAGCACCTTGGTCTCGGCCTTCACACTCTTATTGTTTCCTCTTTGCTCTTGTACGTATTGGCTCTTGTACATATTGTACTCTTTCCACCTATCCGCTCTCTCCTCTGCACTTAACAGTGGAATTCCCATTGCCCTCTTAATGTTACCATCCTGCTTTTAATTTCACAGAAGGATATTTGAACTTTTATGCATGCTGAGACAGTCTTTCAGATAATCATTTCTTTTTCAATTTCTTAACATTTTTCAATCAACTATTTCGCATTAGCTTCCCTGCAGTACCGATTTATTTCATTTGTAAGTGACTTGTATTTCTGTATTGCTAAATTCCCCTGAACATCTTTGTATTGAACAGAAGTTTTTCTCATGTTACTCATGTTTTCTTCGCAGTTACGTTCTTTGTACCTACGCCTTTCTTTTCATCTTCTGTGATTGTCCTTTCTTGAGTTGTTCACTTCTCTTCAGCTGAAATGTTTACTTAGCTATTCATTATCGCAGTACCTATAGCCTTAAGTAAATTCAACGCTTGCTGCTACTTATGCCCCTACAACCGCATTCCAGTCCCCCATGACTACTAGATTTTCATCTCTCTTTAAGTACCGTATTCCCCTTCAATACCCTAATATATTTTCTCTTTCTCTTAATCTTCGGTTTATGGTGTTGGTATGTATACCTGAACTACAGTTGTCTGTATTGGTTTGCTATCGGTTCTCATGACAAGAACCCAGTCATTGAGCTGTTCACAGTAACTCACTTCTGCCCTACCTACGAATCCTACGCCTGTCATACTATTTTCCGCTGCTGTTGATATGACCCTACTCTTACCTGACCAGAAATCCTTCTTTCTTTCCATTTTCTTTCAGTGAAATCCACTACACATAGATTGAGCATTTGCATTTATCTTTTCAGGTTTTTGAGCTTCTCTACCACACTCAATCTTCCGACATTTCAATATCCGACTCGTAGAACGCTATCCTTTCGTTGGATATTGAATATTTTTCCCATAATTATCTCCCCCTTGGCAGTCCCCTCCCGGAGATACAAACTCAAGACTAGGCCGAGATCTTTTTGCCAATAAGGAGATCATCATGTCACTTTCTCGATTGTAGATCACATGCAGTGTGTATAAAAGTTATGCGTATTTAATACAGTGGTTTCCATTGCCTTCTGCATCCTCTTGCCGTTGATGGCTCTGCGCACTATGGGACTTAACTTATGAGATCATCAGTCCCCTAGAACTTAGAACTACTTAAACCTAACTAATCTAAGGACATCACACACATCCATGCCCGAGGCAAGATTCGAACCTGCGACAGTAGCGGTCGCGCGGTTCCAGACTGTAGTGCCTAGAACCGCTCGGCCACTCTAGCCGTTGATCATTGCTGTTTCTTCCGCTTTAGGGGAAACAACAAGAAAGTGCCCTGAAACTCAGTTCGCTCCCCCGCCCTCTTTGACAAGGCCGTTAACTGAATGAGGGTGGCTTCTTATGCCGGAAGTCGTCGCCCGCCTTCGCTGATGACTTTTATTCTGAATTTAAGTGGTGGTGGGATTCTAACTCGGTACCAGGACGTTTTGTGTACTGATCAAAGACGCTACGCCCAGACCATGTCTGTCCCCATTTGTGTACAAGATACATTATCGAGAGGAAATAACCTGTATTTCCTCAGGACCTGCGTTCTTCGGAGCTGTAATTATAACAATTCTATTGAAGTCTGAGGTTATTTCCCCTGTACAATATATCCGTCCACCTGGTCTACAAGTCATATTACTCAGGGGTAATAAGCTCCGACTTCAAGAAAAATGTAATAATATCAAAGCCAAAGGAAGAAGGTGGTCCTAAGTGCGAATATTACCTAACTATCAGTTTAACATGTCATGGTTGCAAAATACTGACACGGGTTACTTACGAAGAAAGGAAAAATTGGAAGAAAACTGACCTCAGGGAAGATCAGTTTGAGTTCCACAAGAACGCTGGAACAGACAAGGTAATTCTGACGCTACTATTTATCTTGGAAGGTAGGTAGGGAAAGACAAACTCACGTTTATGGCTTTCGCACGTATAGGAATAGCTGTTTACAGAGTTGAGCGTAGTCAACCCTTTGAAGATCTGGATGTATCAGGGTAAATCGAAAGAAGCGGAAGGTTTTATTCAACTTTTATAGAAACTAGACGGCAGTTATAGTAGTCGAAGGGCATAACAGAGAATCGGTAGTTAAGAGACCAGTGATACGGAGCTGTAGCTCATCCTCGGCACTGTTCAGTCTGTAGACGGATTAGACAATAAAGGAATCCGACGAAAGATTTAGAGAAGCAATAAAGTCCACCGAGAAGAAATGAAAACCTTGATCCTCGGCGATGGCATTGTAATTCTGTCACAGACATTATACGTCTTCAGAGTGCACCTGAACGGAATTGACAGCGTCTTGAAAGGAGGATATAAGATAAACAATAACGAAAGAAAACATGGATAATCGAATATAGTCGAATTAAATTATCCAATGCTTATGAATTACATTGGAAAATGAGACACTAAAAGTGGTAGATGAGTTTTGTTCCTTATTGAGTGAAATAAAAGATGATGACTGAAATAAAGAGGATATAAAATCTAGCCTGGCAGTGGAAAGAAAGGCGTATCTGAAGGAGAGGAATTTTTTAACAACGAATTTAATTTCGGCTTTGGAACGCCATTTATGAAGCCATTTATTTGGAGTGTAGCGTTGTACGGAAGCGAAATGTGAACGATAAGGAGTTCAGATAGGAAACAAAAATGTGGTGCTACAGATTGTTGAAAGTTAGATTGGTAGGTAGCGACACTAGTGACGAGATACCGAATAGAACTGGGAAGAAAAGAGATTTGTAACATCATTTAACTGAAACAAGTGGGCGGTTGACAGGACACATTCTGAGATATCAAGGAATCGTCAATTTAATGTAGTAGGTACTTGTGGCTGGTAAAAACTGCCGACGGAGACTAAGATAGAAGCACAATTAGCAGGATCATATGGATGTGGGCTGCAGAGATGAATAAGCTTCTACAGCACAGACTAACTTGGAGAGCTGCATAAAGCTAGTCAGCCGCGCTGCATTAGCCGAGCGGTCTAGGGCGCTGCAGTGATGGACTGTGTGGCTGGTTCCGGCAGAGGTTCGAGTCTTCCCTCGGGCATGGTTGTGTGTGTTTGTCCTTAGGATAATTTAGGTTAATTAGTGTGTAAGCTTGGGGACGACCTTATCAGTTAAGTCCCATAAGATTTCACACACATTTTAACATTTTTTGAAAGCTAGTCTTCGTTCTGAGGACATCTCACACCGACTCATATTTCTTTCTCTTTCACCTGGAAATACAGTTATTCCGATTCGCGATCAGTTGAGATGGGACGCTGGGGCAGAAGCTGAAATAATGTTCAGGAAACAACTGCCAGCAATTAAGCAATAATCATGTCACGAGGCTCAGTGTTTTCGGAACGGAGAGTCGCTTTAGTTCATTGCCTATTGAAGCCTCCCCCCCCCCCCCCCCGCCTTTACACCACCATATACCTTCACCTTTCATTCTCCGTGGGGAGGGGGTCCGGTTGATGCGAAAGGAAGTGGGGTACTGGGAGGGTAGGCCAGGGAGACAGGCGTCACAGAAAACTAATTACCAGCAGACGTATAGGGCAGACAGCGCTGCTGTGACGCGGCACAGTGAAAAGACAGAGTCGCGGGCGTTGTTTTCTGTGCGGCCCCCGGGGCGCTATCAGAGCGGGCGGCGCGCGACTGCTTCCGCCATTAGGAGGGGCGAGCGCGACGGCTGATCCCCGGACACCGGCCGCTATCGCCGGCGCCGGGTTCGATTTCTCATTTCCTGGCCGTCTTGCGCCGCGCCACAACTTCGTCACTGTCAATTCAATTTCCCGTAACCAGCTCGCCACGGCTACGGCTACGGCCGGCGCCGTGAAACTGCGGCCGCCGCGTCAAGTGGATCTGGGCGCCTGATCAAATTTCCCCTCTGGCGGGCCGCCTCGCCTCGCCGCGCAGCGCCGCCCCAGACGTGGGGCCCGATAAGGCCTCGACAGCCGGGACTGGCAGCGGGCAGCCGCGTCGGCGGCCCGGCCCTCGCATTGTTCTCCGCCAAACGACGGCGCTCTCGGCCGTCGCCGCCCTGGAGACAGCTCCGAACACTCCTGCTGCCACTGATTCAGGTGGCTCAGCCTCCCCACGCAGCTCGTTCTAGACGTAAACAGACAAGGGGAGCCCACGGCGCTGGCATCACAGATTTACTCCAAATTGTGTGCCACTTTAGTGGACCAATAAAGCAACATAATGTTCGTGTAGTCCGATGCAGTACTCCGGCAATTCAGAGAAAATAGCAAGAGAAGGTATCGGAGTCAATTACGTGCTTATGAATCTGTGCAGAGATGGACGTTAGAGTTCCTGGTAGTCGAGTGGAGATGGCACGGTAGCTCATCGTGTTCGCTCAGAGAGTTAGCCCCGGCTATAATATATATACAGCCTAGTCCATTCATCGTGACAGGGCCAAATATCTCACAAAATAAACGTCAAACGAAAAAACTACAAAGAACAAAACTTGTCTAGCTTGAAGGAGAAAACCTGATGGCGCTATGGTTGGCCCACCAGATGGCGCTGCCATAGGTCAAACGGATTTCAACCGTTTCTTTTTTTTAAATAGCAACTCACATGTTTTATTACATACTGGTGTAGTACGTAAAGAAATACGAAGTTTTAGTTGGACCACTTTTTTCGCTTTCTGATAGATGGCGCTGTAATAGTCCCAAAGTATGGTTCACAATTTTAGACGAACAGTTGGTAACAGGTAGGTTTTTTTAAATTACAATACAGAATGTAGGTACGTTTAAACATTTTATTTCGGTTGTTCCTATGTGATACATGAACAACTGTGAACTTATCATTTCTGAGAACGCATGCTGTTACAGCGTGATTACCTGTGAATACCACATTAATGCAATAAATGCTCAAAATGATGTCCGTCAACCTCAATGCATTTGGCAATACGTGTAACGACATTCCTCTCAACAGCGAGTAGTTCGCCTTCCGTAATGTTCGCACATGCATTGACAATGCGCTGACGCATGTTGTCAGGCGTTGTCGGTGGATCACGATAGCAAATATCCTTCAACTTTCCCCACAGAAATAAATCCGGGGACGTCAGATCCGGTGAACGTGCAGGCCATGGTATGGTACTTCGAAGACCAATCCACCTGTCATGAAATACGCTATTCAATAGGGCTTCAACCGCACGCGAGTTGTTGCTGGACATCCATCATGTTGAAAGCACATCGCCATTCTGTCATGCAGTGAAACATCTTGTAGTAACATCAGTAGAACATCACGTAGGAAATCAGCATATTTTGCACCATTTGGATTACCATCGATAAAAGGGGGGCCAATTATCCTTCCTACCATAATGCCGCACCATACATTAACCAGCCAAAGTCACTGATGTTCCACTTGTCGCAGCCATCGTGGATTTTCCGTTGCCCAATAGTGCACATTATGCCGGTTTACGTTACCGCTGATGGTGAATCACGCTTCGTCGCTAAATAGAACGCTTGCAAAAAATCTGTCATCGTCTCGTAATTTCTCTTGTGCCCAGCAGCAGAACTGTACACGACTTTCAAAGTCGTCGCCATGCAATTCCTGGTGCATAGAAATATGGTACGGCTGCAATCGATGTTTGATGTAGCATTCTCAACCGACGTTTTTGAGATTCCCGATTCTCGCGCAATTTGTCTGCTACTGATGTGCGGATTAGCCGCGACAGCAGCTAAAACACCTACGTGGGCATCATCATCTGTTGCAGGTCGTGGCTGACGTTTCATATGTAGCCATACATCAACACGATATCGACCTTTTCCGCAATTGGTAAACGGTCCATTTTAACACGGGTAATGCGATGATGATGAGAGGTCCCATACTCCGAGGAGCGTATGGGACGATGCGGGAGACACGCACCGCTGTACTAGGCAAGGTCCTAGTGCAGGTTGTTTGCCATTGCCTTCCTCCGACCGTAATGGGGATGAATGATGATGATGAAGACCCCACTCGTCTCGAGGCAGGAAAAATCCCTGATCCCCGCCAGGAATCTAACCCGGGACCACTTGCGCGGGAAGCAAGAACGCTACCCCAAGACCATGAGCTGCGGACACGGGTAATGTATCACGAAGCAATACCGTCCACACTGGCGGAATGTTACGTGATACCACGTAGTTAAACGTTTGTCACTATTACAGCGCCATCTATCCCAAAGCGAAAACTAAAACTTTCATATTTCTTTACGTACTACACGAATAGGTAAGAAAAAAATGGGGGTTCCTATTTAAAAAAAAAGTGCAGTTGATATCCGTTTGACGTATGGCAGCGCCATCTAGAGGGCCAACCACAGCGCCATCTTGTTTCCCCCTTCAAGTTAGACGAGTTTCATTCTTTGTAGTTTTTTCGTTTGACGCTTATTTCTTGAGATATTTGGCCCGGTCACTATCAATGGACCACCCTATATATATATATATATATATATATATATATATGTGTGTGTGTGTGTGTGTGTGTGTGTATATGTATAGGCTGAGTTAATTTAAGGACAATAAACTTGAACGAGCGTCATAGGACGTCCACCCCGAACAAATACAACGAACAATCACGAACAATATGTGATCAAAAAGAAAAGAAGTGGTTAGCGTTCGCATTTTGTAAGACGAACGTGTATGAGGCGACGGTTCGACTCCCATTTGAACTTTTCTTCACTGGTCGTATTATTTAATTCATATGACATTTGAAACGTAATATAATTTCGAAAAATCATATGTATTTGCATGAAGTTTTAGTGAATTTCATGTTATATGACTACTTACTATTTTTCATTAAATTTAATATTAGAAGAAAGATATTTGCAACTATCGACAAGTAAACAGAGAAACGGATAATGTTTCCCTGAAAATGTATGGCTGCTGTAATTGCGAAATCCCTTATAAATGCAGTCTGGTAAGGTACCCGGAACTACTTTGCACATCGACGCTTCGAGCTGCAGACACAGAGGCAGGCCTCCTTTCGCAGTTTACCCTGCGTAGCGCTGAGATGTTGCTTGTACTACAAAAATTGTGTTTACTCTCTGTTCTTTGACTACTACAGATAACCAATATCTTGACGATACGAACCGTTTCCCCGCCGACGTCCCTCTCGCGAAATGCGAACGCTAACCACTTGATCGTACTGACTTCTTGAGTCCGCCCCCTCCGCACAGACTCAGCAGTTACATAATAGATTCGTAAAACCTCTCTTGCGATTTTCTCGGAATTGCCAAAGCAGTGCACCTTACTGTTTGCACATTGTGTTGTTTCAAAGGCCTGCTAGGGGCGTATAAAGTTTGAAGTAAATCTGTGGTCCCAGCATCAGGGCCTCTCGTTCTGAGTAGCAGGTTCTTTGCAGAAAATTGGGAAATGCGAAATTGCCTTGGTATTATTATGGATATTTTCAGTCGCCTGTGGCGTCTTGCAACTGTTTATGAGTACTATGTCGCTATTTTACTTAAATTGTAGTTATAATTGCTTTTAACTTGTGTTTTAATAAATTAATGATTCGAGAAAATCTGCCAACCAGTGGCAGGTATTAAGGTTTATTAATAATCCTTAACCGTGGTTCCAAGAAATGTAAGATTTTCTTTTTCAGAAGTACATCGACCCGTAAAATCAAATGTTGGCGATGACAAACTTGAGAGCATTAAGCTCATGTGGCTGTATAGGACATTGTACGCAATGGGAAGGTGGGGTGGGCTATAAAGTTATTCTGGAACTGTCGTCGTAGGAGAAATGATTAGCCAACAAGGAACACAGCAAACTGATTTGATTAAAGTGCGTTTTGCCAAATGTACGAAGACTCAAGAAATTGAGTCGAACTGCCAGCGATACAAAGAAGAAGCAAAAAGGAAGGTGTCGTAGCGTAGTGGCTATCAGCGCAAATGGGGGTTGAGTCACTGCCACTGGCCGTCTTATGTCGTAGCAGCAGAGGGCGCTCGTAGTTCAGAGCCGCTGGAAGCGAGATTCAGTGGGACTGTTCCATTCGGTCCACCGGGTCCGACATTAAACTGTCGGCATAGAACGGAAACTTTCAATTCCTTGGCCACTATGATAAACTTGTAGTGATACGATAGATGTCAAGTAATATGATATGTGTGGCCATCAGTAAAACAAATAAAATCCATTAAAAAACATTCCAGATGGAGCTGAGATAAGCGTGAAAGTCTTCAGATTGAAAAGTACAATGAATTAAAAGGCACTGAAACGTTTCGCATGTGGCTGGTGCCATGCAGCGAATGACGAGTTTATCACAGTGCTCGAAATAAGAAACATTGGTAGGTGGTGTAAACAGCTTCTGACGATTCTTAACTCCGTCTCCATGTATTTAGATGCAGCTTTGGCTACCTCAGCTGGAAATAATTTTAAAATTTTGAACATAGGTATTATTCAGTAACGGTAAATGTAACTGTACATTTTAATGTGAAGACTTTCACGCTTAGCCCAGCTCCAGTGCGAACACTTGTAACGGATTTTATTGGTTTTGCTGATGCCCACATATGTCACGTGAGACGAGCTTCTTTAGTCTGAAATTAGTCGTCGCTATCATGTGATCTTACGTGTCCATATATTTGCGAAGAAGATAATTTTACAGTTGTTGAAACCATAGCCAACAGCTGTTAATAAACCTGCAACTAGTGGGCTGATTTTCACAAATCATTCATGAACATTCACCGTCGTTAAACATCAGCCATTCTCACAAACTTAGTTAACCATTGGACTGAAATAAGTACTGGGACTAGGGTTTGTAACCTACCAATCACGGCGTAAAATGGCAACAAAAACGTTTGGGGAACTCCTTTACGTTAGTGGACATTGGGTCGATGTGAGACCAAAGCGTCCGTATAATTGAGTAGGCTTCCGCGGCCAAAGTCAGTCGACATACAAGTTTTCTGATTTTGGTACCGCGTCATAATGTAAAAACTACTGCTGCTATAGAAAAACCAACATTTCGGCCACGATTGCAGCGGCCTTCTTCTGGGTCTAATGGTGCGTTCTAGCTATGCACTGTCCTTTTATATTTTGTTGTTAAGTGTTCGCTGCGCATGCCATTACGTCATAATTTTAAAAACGTAGTAAGTTTCATTGGTCACTTACGGAAGAAGGAGAGGGAACTTTATTTTAATAGGTTAATAGGAAGAGGGAGAACGCGACCTCTGTTGTCCATTGGCTCTTGTGTTATGTACCACGATTGGTAGCCACCGTCGAATGAGAAGTTTGCTGCGGTTTACCAACTGCTGGACGTCGGCCGCGCGGCGGCAGTTACTCGCTGGTAGTTCAAAATGGTTCAAATGGCTCTGAGCACTATGGGACTTACCTTTCGAGGTCATCAGTCCCCTAGAACTTAGAACCATTTAAACCTAACTAACCTAAGGACGTCACACACATCCATGCCCGAGGCACGATTCGAACTTGCGACCGTAGTAGCAGCGCGGTTCCAGGCTGTAGCGCCCAGAACCGCTCGGCCACTACGGCCGGCACTCTCCGGGAGTGCTCGTGCCTCGTGTTGACAGTGCGGTCTGTTGGGCTCTGATTGCTGGCAGCCAAGTTGGGGCAAGCCTGAGTCCATCCTTCCTGTTCATGTTGTTAGGGTGTTTAAGTACACTCCTGGAAATTGAAATAAGAACACCGTGAATTCATTGTCCCAGGAAGGGGAAACTTTATTGACACATTCCTGGGGTCAGATACATCACATGATCACACTGACAGAACCACAGGCACATAGACACAGGCAACAGAGCATGCACAATGTCGGCACTAGTACAGTGTATACCCACCTTTCGCAGCAATGCAGGCTGCTATTCTCCCATGGAGACGATCGTAGAGATGCTGGATGTAGTCCTGTGGAACGGCTTGCCATGCCATTTCCACCTGGCGCATCAGTTGGACCAGCGTTCGTGCTGGACGTGCAGACCGCGTGAGACGACGCTTCATCCAGTCCCAAACATGCTCAATGGGGGACAGATCCGAAGATCTTGCTGGCCAGGGTAGTTGACTTACACCTTCTAGAGCACGTTGGGTGACACGGGATACATGCGGACGTGCATTGTCCTGTTGGAACAGCAAGTTCCCTTGCCGATCTAGGAATGGTAGAACGATGGGTTCGATGACGGTTTGGATGTACCGTGCTCTATTCAGTGTCCCCTCGACGATCACCAGTGGTGTACGGCCAGTGTAGGAGATCGCTCCCCACACCATGATGCCGGGTGTTGGCCCTGTGTGCCTCGGTCGTATGCAGTCCTGATTGTGGCGCTCACCTGCACGGCGCCAAACACGCATACGACCATCATTGGCACAAAGGCAGAAGCGACTCTCATCGCTGAAGACGACACGTCCCCATTCGTCCCTCCATTCACGCCTGTCGCGACACCATTGGAGGCGGGCTGCACGATGTTGGGGCGTGAGCGGAAGACGGCCTAACGGTGTGCGGGACCGTAGCCCAGTTTCATGGAGACGGTTGCGAATGGTCCTCGCCGATACCCCAGGAGCAACAGTGTCCCTAATTTGCTGGGAAGTGGCGGTGCAGTCCCCTACGGCACTGCGTAGGATCCTACGATCTTGGCGTGCATCCGTGCGTCGCTGCAGTCCGGTCCCAGGTCGACGGGCACGTGCACCTTCCGCCGACCACTGGCGACAACATCGATGTACTGTGGAGACCTCACGCCCCACGTGTTGAGTAATTCGGCGGTACGTCCACCCGGCCTCCCGCATGCCCACTATACGCCCTCGCTCAAAGTCCGTCAACTGCACATACGGTTCACGTCGACGCTGTCGCGGCATGCTACCAGTGTTAAAGACTGCGATGGAGCTCCGTATGCCACGGCAAACTGGCTGACACTGACGGCGGCGGTGCACAAATGCTGCGCAGCTAGCGCCATTCGACGCCCAACACCGCGGTTCCTGGTGTGTCCGCTGTGCCGTGCGTGTGATCATTGCTTGTACAGCCCTCTCGCAGTGTCCGGAGCAAGTATGGTGGGTCTGACACACCGGTGTCAATGTGTTCTTTTTCCATTTCCAGGAGTGTATTTCGATGGCCTCTCTGATTTGGCGGTTCGTCATAATAGTTTGCTTGGCCAACACACAGGCTGCGCTGAATTTTATTTCTTTTCCGCAGTCATGGTGGTGTTCTGTCACTGCGGATATGTTGTGTTGCCCTAGACGAAAATAACGCTTGTGCTCCCGAATGCGCGTTGCTATTGGTCTACCAGTCTCGCCGATGTATTCCTCTCCACATTCGCATTCCACCTTGTAAACGCCTGCAGTGTGTAATGCATCCACTTCGTCCTTGGTGGAGCCTAGCACGTCCTGGCTCCTACACCCACTATAGAAGACAGGCTGCATCCCAACGTGGCGAAGGTGTTCGCCTATTCGGTCAGTAACGTTTTTCACATAGGGTAAGCATACTGTTGGCTGCAGTTTGTTTATTTCCTGTTTATCTTTCTTGCTTGTGTTCGTCGACAAGGCTGTGTTTATCGACTTATGGCTGTAGCCATTGGCTAGAAACGTTGTGCGTAATCTTTTAAGCTAAGGAGTGATGTTTTGAGCATCACTTAGGCGCTGCGCACGGATTGCCAAAGAGCGAATGACAGAGTTCTTCTGCACTGGGTGGTGGCAGGATTGGGCGTGCAGATAGCAGTCAGTATGTGTAGGCTTACGATATACTCTGTGCCCCAGTGTGGCCTCCGTTCTCCTGTACACTTCGACGTCTAGAAAAGGGATAGCACCATTCTTTTCTACCTCCAGCGTGAACTGTATCTTCCCGTGCATATTGTTCTAAAATTCGTGGTACTTGTGTAGCTCCGTTTCACCATGAGGCCATATAGCGAACGTGTCGTACACGTATCTAAACCAGCAACTTGGGCGTAAAGGAGCTGAACCGAGGGCCGTTGCTTCAAAGGCTTCCATGAATATGTCGGCTGCCAGCGGAGATGGTGGAGACACCATTGCTACGCCGTCTGTCTGCTCGTAGCATTTTCCTTGCCATTTGAAGTACGTTGAAGTCAGGCACAACTCAACCAGGTCGCATATGTCTGGCGAGACATGCTCATGAAGGATGTGGATAGTTTCATCTATTGGCACGTTCGTAAATAGTGATTTCACGTCAAAGCGGACCATAACGTCCGTAGGTAAAATTGTTTCTCCCTTTAGGCGTTCTATAAAGTGTGTCGAGTTCTTCACATAAGAGTCCGTCTTAGTTTGCCGGCTAGGTACTTTGCCAAATTGTAAGTAGGCGAATTGGTCCCATTCACTATTGGCCTCAAAGGACAACTTTCCTTATGTATCTTTGGAACACCGTAAATTCTAGGAGAGACTCGTACTCTGGGAATAAGGTCCTTGGCTGTGTCAGCGTCAATTTTCGAGTCCTTAATCGCGGGCTGCATCTTTCGAATTATCTTTGCCGTAGGGTCCGCCCTTAGTTCTTTGTAGATGGGATCAAAAAATGGTTCAAATGGGTCTGAGCACTATGGGACCTAACATCTGTGGTCATCAGTCCCCTAGAACACAGAAATACTCAAACCTAACTAACCTATGGATATTACACACATCCATGCCCGAGGCAAGATTCGAACCTGCGACCGTAGCGGTCACGCGGTTTCAGACTGAAGCGCCTAGAACCGCACGGCCACACCGGCCGGCAGGTGGGATCATTTAATAATTCCTTCAACTTGTATTCGTACTGCAAGGTGTCTAAGATGACAGTAGCATTGCCTTTGTCCGCTGTTAATATCACAATTTCGTCGTTGTTCTTCAGTTCCCTGATAGCTGCTCTTTCCTCTCTGTTAAGGTTGTGTTTCTGTAGCTTGGCACGTAGTAGAACTCGAACGGTTTCCTGTATAATTTTCTCAGCTTCTATCGCATATGTGTGCCAGAGTCCTGTTTCCTCGGATTCGATAATTTATACCGTGGGAATCCGCTCAGGTGTGACGGCAATCAGAGCCCACCAGGCCACACTGTCAACACAAGGCACGGGCACTACCGGGGAGTAACTGCCGCCGCGCGGCCGACGTCCAGCAGTTGGTAAACAGCAGCAAACTTCTCATTCGGCACTGGCCACCAATCATGGTACATAACACAAGAGCCAATGTACAACTGAAGTCACGTTCTCCCTCTTCCCATTAACCTATTAAAATAAAGTTATCTCCCCTTCTCCCTTAAGTGACCAATGAAACTAACAACTTTTTAAAATTATGACGTAATGGTATGCGCAGCGAACACTAACAACAAAATATAAAGGACAGTGCATAACTAGAACGCACCATTAAACCCAGAAGAAGGCCGCTGCAATCGTGGCCGAAACGTTGGTTTTTCTATAGCAGCAGTAGTTTTTACATTATGACGTTGTACCAAACCCAGAAAACTTCTATGTCCAGAGTGTCCGTGTTTCATAGTGTTATATTAAAGGGAGTCTTGCGATAAAAGTAGTGCTTTCATACGCCGCTATTATTATTATTTTTTTTTTTTTTTGTCGTCATCAGTCTTCTAACAGGTTTGATACGGCACGCCACGACTTCCTGTCCTGCGCCAACCTCGCCATTTCAGAGTAGCACTTACTACCTACCTCCTCAATTATTTGCTGGATATTTTCCAGTCTCTGTCTTTCTCTGTAGTTTTCGCCCTTAACAGCTCCGTCTAGTAGCATGGAAGTCATTCCTTGATATCTTAACAGATATCCTGTCATCCTGTCCCGTCTCCTTCTCAGTGTTTTCCCTATATTCCTTTCGCTTCCGATTCTACACAGAACTTCCTCATTACTTACCTTATAAGTCCACCTAGTTTCCAAATTCGTCTGTAGCACCACATCTCAAATGCTTCGATTCTCTTCTGTTTCGGTTTTCAGAAAGTCCATTTTTCTCTACCAAACAATGCTCTGCTTCAAACGTACATTCTCAGAAATGTCTTCCTCAAATTAAGGCCTTTGTTTTATACTAGTAGATTTCTTTGGGCCAGGACCTTGATCGGTCCATCACTGGTTATTTTGGTGACTATACATTAGAAATCCTTAACTTCATCTATTTTGTCGTCAATCCTGCTACTTCTCATTACATGTACATCTACATCTACATTCACGTTATTACTGTGCTATTTACAATTAAGTGTCTGGCAGAAAGTTCAATGAACCACCTTCAAGCTGTCTCTATCGTTCCACTCTCGAACGGCACGCGGGAAAAACGAGCACTAAAAGTTTTCTGTGCGAACAGTGATTTCTCTTATTGTATCATGATGATCATTTCTCCCTATGTAGGTAGGTGCCAACAGAATGTTTTCGCAATTGGAGGAAACAACTGTGATTAAAACTTCATCAGAACATCCAATCACAACGTAAAACGCCTTTGTTTTAATATTGCCACTCCAATTCACGTATCATGTCTGTGGCACTATCTCCACTACTTCTTGATTATACAAAACGAGCCGCCCTTCTTTGAACTTTTTCGATATCCGTCAGTCCCACCTAATGCGGATCCAACGCCGCACAGCGGTACTCCAGAATAGGGCAGACAAGTGTGGTGTAAGCAGTGACTTTACTGGATCTGCTGCACTTTGTAAGTGTTCTGCCAATGAATCGCAGTGTTTGATTTGCTCTACACACAACATTATGTATGTGATCGTTCCGATTTTGGCCGGCCTGTGTGGCCGATCGGTTCGAGGCGCTTCAGTCTGGAACCGCGCGACCGCTACAGTCGCAGGTTCGAATCCTGCCTCGGGCATGGATGTGTGTGATGTCCTTAGGTTAGTTAGGTTTAAGTAGTTCTAAGTTCTAGGGAACTGATGACCTCAGATGTTAAGTCCCATAGTGCTCAGAGCCATTTGACCCATTCCGATTTTGGTTACTTGTAATTGTAATCCCTAAGAATTTAGTTGAATTTGCAGCCTTCATGTATGTATGACTTAATGCATAAACGAAATTTAGCGAATTTATTTTAGTACTCATGTGAATAACTTCACATTTTTCTTTATCAGGGTCAATTGCCATTTTTCGCACCACAAAGGTACCTTATCTAAATCATTTTGCAATTCGTTTCGTCATCCGATGACTTTGCAATACGGTAAATGACAGCATCATCTGCAAATAATCTAAGAGGGCTGCTAAGATTGTGTCCTATGATGTTTATATAGATCAGGAACAATAGAGGGCCTATAAAGAATGGCTCTGAGCACTATACGGCTTAACTTCTGAGGTCATCAGTCGCCTAGAACTTAGAACAAATTAAACCTAACTAACACATCCATGCCCGAGGCAGGTTTCGAACCTGCGACCGTAGCGGTCGCCCGGCTGCAGGCTGTAGCGCCTAGAACCGCACAACCACTCGGGCCGGCCGGCCTATAAAACTTCCTTGGGGAACGCCGTATATTACTTCTGTTTTAATCGATGACTTTCCGTCTATTACTACGTACTGTGACCTTTCTGACAGGAAATCACGAATGCGTTGGGGGATCAGTACCATCACTTGTTAATGTGTGTGGTATGTATCTCTCAATTGCCGTCGATTCTATCTCTTTGAACTCATTCTACATCTTTTCTATGCTTAAGTGATCAGATCGGAAGAAGTGGAGACTGTCTCTTAAAAAGGCATTAAGAGCATTTTTATCAGCCTTTTTTAAATAGATGTACTTTGCATTTCTTTTTGATGTTAGTCGGTGTTACGGCATTCAGCCTAGCAGCAACTATCTTGGGTTGCTAATGCCTGTATTCATCATGATATTCCCTATATGTTGAGAACTATTTGTTGCTAAGCTGTCAAGTAGGCTTTCGAAACCATTTACGCTTTCAGTGGGCTCATGAACTAATTGTTCAAAATAATTTTCTTAGAAACCCTTCAGTACAATTTCGGATGCCGTCTAATTTTTCCAGCATATCGAGGGTAGACTGAAGTCACCACCGACTATAATTGTGTGAGTGGGGTACCTATTTGAAATGAGGCTCATGTTTTCTTTGAACTGCTCAGCAACTATATCTTCTGACTCCGAGGGTCGGTAAAACTATCCTATTAATACTGTAGTTTAGTTCGATTGTCAAGTATAGTCTCTACTCATTCTATTTCGCCCGAACTCCCTAATTCAATTTCCCTACAAGGTAAATTACTTCTGACAGCAATATATACTCCACCACCAACTGTATTTAATCTATCATTTCTGAACACTGTTAGGGCGTTTGAAAAAATTTCGGATGAACTTATTTCCGGCTTTCGCCAGCTTTCCGTACCTGTTATTATTTGGGCTTCAGTTCTTTATATTAGGGCTTGGAGCTCTAGTTCTCTCCCAACACAGCTACGACAATTTACAACAACAATGCCGATGAAACTTCCTGGCAGATTAAAACTGCCAGGAAGTTTCATATCAGCGCACACTCCGCTGCAGAGTGAAAATCTCATTCTGGAAACAATGCCGATATTTTCTACAACTACCTTACTGTGTTTTACCTGCTCCCTTTTAAACGGACGCCCTTTCTCTAGTTTCCTGAGACCCTCTACCCTAAAAATCCGCCCAGTCCGTTCCACACAGCCCCCGCTACCTGTAAAGCCGCTTCCTGTGTGTAATGACCTATTAAGAAGAACCCGGAAACCCACCACCCGATGGCAAGACTGCACTGTCACAGAACCACCTCAGCCACTGATTCAGACCATCCACTCAGCTCTGCACCAATGGACAATCTGTAGACGATGCTGCAGATGGTGAGCTCCAACTTAATCTTTCAAGCAAGATTGGCAGTCTGTACCATTTCTGCTAGCCGCCTGAAACCAGACAATCACCTCTGACCCAAAGCGTCACACATCATTGGATCCGACATGGGGCACTACCTGCAGTTGGCTGCACCCCATACTCTTCATGGCATCCGGAAGCACCCTTTCCATATCTGGAATGACTCCCGCTGGTATGCACACGGAGTGCACACTGCCTTCCTTCCGCTCCTTGGCAGCCACGTTCCTAAGCAGTCCCATTACGTGCCTAACGTTGGTGCTCCCAACTACCAGTAAACCCACCCTCTGTGAATACCCAGACCTTATGGGCCGAGAAGCTTCCTCTGGCACAGGGTGGACAACTACATCCAGCTCAGAGACTTCATCAGCCACAAATAACTCTCGATATATATTCGTCAAACGAAATGGGGAGGCCCTACAGTCGGCTCCTCAGAAAGCCTTTCGCTGCCTGCCAGACCTTGGAATGTTCTCCCATTCGACCACCTCAGAGCAGGCAGTATGCGGGGTGGTCACGGAAGTCGATAGAGCGGAGGACACGTGGGTCGTGCTCGACGTCTCTCGCATCCCCACATCCGAACCCCCACAGTGATGCCCCTTGGCAGCAGCCTCAAGCTGTGTGACGGAAGCCAACACTGCCTGGAGCTGTGAGGGAAGGGTCACCAACTCACCTCGCATCTGCACACAGCAATCACAGTGCCTATCCGTTACTGAGGTCGCTTCTGTCTGAAACTCATAAAAATATATAATAAACGTATGTTGTACTCGCCTTATTAACAGCAGGAACTCGAGCGGCTCTGTCACTCACAGTGTAACCGACACTCAGCTGTTCTAAGAAAAACAAACAAAAGCCTTTACGATATGATGGTCGATACAATTGTCGATAGCAATGGCGATACTGTACGCTACACTGTTTTTAAAATGAAAGGTTGTTCCTAGTAAGCACTAGAACACGCAAGAAATTACAAAAATATACTAGTAACTACATAGGTAACTGAAAATAAGTCCCTCCTGTTTGAAGCTCGTAAAATTATGTAGCAGCTAGAACACACGGTGTTCTCTTACTGACGGTGTAACTGACACACTTGCTTTCGTCTTGTATCGATTTACTCTCAGCCCTTATTCTGTACTCATTAGACTGTTCATTCCATTTTGCAGATCATGTAATTCATCTTGAATTCCACTCAAGAGAGCAATGTAATCAGTGTATTGTATCATTGGCATACTTTCACCTTCAATTTTAATCCCACTCCTGAACGTGTCTTTTATTTCCATCATCGCATCATCGATGTTCAGATTGAGCAGTAAGGGCGAAAAACTACATCCCTGTCTTACACCCGTTTTAATCCGAGCACTTCGTTCTTGGTTATCCACTCTCATTATTCCCTCTTGGCGCTTGTGTGTTCTGCTTATTACCCCTCTCTCCCTATAGCTTACCTCTATTTTTCTCAGAATTTCGAACATCTTGCACCACTTTACATTGTCGAACGCTTTTTCCAGCTCGAGGCAACCTATTAACGTGCCTTGACTCTTCTTTAGTCTTGTTTCCATTATCAAACACAACGACAGAACTGCCTCTCTGGTGCCTTTACCTTTCCTAAAGCTAAAATGATCGTCATCTAACGCTCTCAGTTGATCGTTAACAGGCTATGTCCAGAAATTTCGTGGCTATAAATATGGAATAAATCCTACAAATGTTATCATACTGTGTATTATAACTCTGGTGACGTCGTGAAGGCAGTGTAAACACATCGACACTTTTATGTAGTTTATTATTTGTGACTGTTTATTGTTATTGTATTTGAAACACCTGTGAGAACTTCGTACTGTTACCTGAATGTGAAGTTTCAACAAGGCCGCGTGTGGCACCATATTTTTATACAGTTTGTTATTTTCTAATGTTTATTTATTTTATTACATATTCTGATTGTTGTTTTTCCTTTTGGCTGTGTATAATGTGACCTGTGTATGTACTTGCAAATCGCGCCGCATGTGGCGCTGTATCTTATGCAGTCTGTTATTATTTTAACAGAGCTCGGATTGGTTACAATGAATAGGTGACTGCAAGATGTTTCACTTGTTATGACATAATAGATTTGATAAGATTACAGCTGAAACGCCCCAGCTAAGCCCACAGGACATGGTAGTTAGTTTAAATTGTGGAAAGGGGCCAAAATAAGATGCTGTCTGTTACACCCGAACATTTTTTTAAACACACAGTTTTAATATTTAGGACTTAATTACCAGCTGAAAGCCACTTTAATTAGAAAACGGCTGAAGAAAACGCAAGCCTAATCAGAAATTAAAAAGGCAAGCGTTATTCCAAAACATTTCTTTAGTTAGGCTGAAGTAAACACGTTAAATTCAAATCAGCTGAAGGCCTAACACCTAAAACTCCATAACATTATTTTTTTTAAAATACCAAAGGCGTCACTTGAAACAGTTCTTTAATTTAGGCTGAAGGCCTTAAGAGCAAACAACTCGAACTCAAAATCAGCTGAAGGCCCAAGACTTAAGTTTCAACAACATTAAAAGCTTTAAAATGCCAAAGGGCATACATGAAACAGTATTTTAAACTAGGCAGAAGGCCTTAAGAGCAAACAACTGCAATTTAGAAAAAAATCGGATAGAAGCCATACAAGTACAAACAACAAGAACAAATTAAGAAAAAGTAGGGCAGTACACACAAGGGCGCTCAGATGTTCGAGGGTCGGCCTGTAATATAAACTCTAGTGGTCGCTTAGGTCAGACAGGCAGTCGGGCCAACCATTCATGATCCGACGACAACCCAACGGACCGAAAGTCAGCGGACCCACCGACAAGATAACTTCCACTTCATCTGACCAGGTCACAACAGGGGCTTCAATGGAACAACGTAGAAGATATTGGCGCCCACAATTAATGATACATGGCGCTATCAAAATACACACCGTGCGGGACAGCAACAACACGATGAGGAAACTACACTGCCTGAAATCCATGTCAACGGCCAGGGCAGGTAACCGGAACGTTAACGGCCAAAAAGCAGAAGATTCCGCTGGTACACTTCTATTAAATAACCAAATATAGTGAAACTCCACCAGAGGGTGGCTAGAATTTTTCAACTTGAAAACCACGTTGTTGCTCGCGGGAATATCACAACAGCCGACAACGAACTCCAAACGACACAATGCGAACACTCTTGACTTGCTGGTAGGTTAAATTGAAACTCAACTTTCGTGTCCAGGGTCGGTGAGCAACGGACCTCGTAGCAATAGGAACAGCGCCACACTCTCCGACACCGCGTAGAGACCGCCCGAGGGCCCCGGCCAAACTACGCCCCGCCGAGAATTCCTCGTTGCTCCATGCCAACCGACCGACTCCCACGCCCGCAAACGGTGAAAGGACCAACCGGACGACCAACAAACGGCCGTCCCGCTCCAATCTCCTTCCGTCGGACAGTTCTTGTGAGTCGCCGGCGAGCACTGGCTGTCGGCGCCTCACCGGTGCTCCGTCCCCGACTTCACTGCTTTTGCGTGCCGACTGCACTGCTGGTCCGTCCCAAACTGACCGCGAGACATACGACGACCCGAAAATACTATCGGTCACTCCAAAGGTGGCACGACAGTGCACTAATCGATACGCGCTGCTGCAGCCGTTCAAGGGCAAGTAAGGCAGGAAGTTAGTGACGCCAGTAAATGGCATAAGAAAACGAGGCGGCAGTATCGTAATAGAAGATGACAAATAATAAATGGGATAACGTGCACGGCTCAACAGTATTACAACTGTAGATCACTAACCGTCTCTGGTGCTGTCACTAAGTGGCTGCTGGTAATCTACAACTCTAGTTCTATTCTCACTGTTCATTGTAACTAGTCTGCTGTATGCTTAACTACCTGCATTACCATTTGGACTATTTGCTGTCAACGTCTCACGCACCTTCTTGTAAGTCTATTCAGTCATATACGAAGTCAGCGTGTATGCTACTTCATACTCATGCTGTACTGGACTGGCCTTACTATTATTACATTTGCTGAAATTCGGTTCCCATACGAGATCTTCAGAATGGTCCCAAGTTCCAACCTAGTAACCATCAGTAAACAAAGGAGACTTCCTAATGCAACTTACGACGGTACTACAATCATTTCTTTCGTTACAGATAAAGTGGCAGTCTTACTTCACCCATGGCATCCTGGAGATCAGTAAATCAGAAATTATCAACGAAATTTGATTTACTAGGTTCTGGGAAATTGCATGAAATTCCAGAGGCTCAAGAATCTTTTGGGGATGCTTTTAAGGGAAATGATTCATTAAATAATAAATCCGAATAATTAAAGCACAAGAAGTGCTTGAGGCTGCAAATAACGTAAAACCTTAATGAATGTTTACTTTTTCTTAATAAATGTTTATTTTTTCTTATTCATTCTGTATATGATGTCAGGGGCAGACGAGAGAAACTAGATTTAGCTGTCATCACTCCAACGACTGGTATGATGCAGCTCTCTACGCTAGCCTGCTCTGTGCAAGCACCATCACCTCTGAATAAGTACAGGAAAAACGTAAACACTGTCCATAGGGTTTGGGAGGCCCATCGGTACCGGCCGACCGTCGTGTCACCCATTGACTACTGCAGTCTACTTCAGTTTCAATATTCTTTGAAAATTTGTGCTCCGGCACCCCTTTGCAGTTCTTACCCACCGCAATTTCCTATATTATCAAACTGACTTTTCCTCTATGCCTCAGGTTGAGTCCTCTCAACCAATGCCTTCACTTCGGCAGGTTCTGACGTAAATTGCTTTTCTGCCTAGTTCTGTTAAGCATCTCATCATTAGTTATTCGATCTACCCATCTATTCTTCAGCATTCTTCCTGCTGTCTTCTTGTCTGAACAACTGATCATGCACGTTTCCCTTCCACGCAAAGCTACACACCAAATAGTTTAGAAAAGACTTTGAGGGGAAGCACCGTATACTTTTTTTTTGTTGTTTTTTTTTTTTTGCACCATGTAGAATCTCTAGGGATTCACCTATGAGAGGATTCGGAACAAAAAGTGTCTCATTAAGTTATGTCCAGAAGTGCGTGGTTTCGATGCTAGAGCCCATTTATTGAGTCATACTTTGTTGCAGATACTACGGTCTAATACGCGCTGTACCATGTAGGCACAGTTACAACTGGTACTGAAAATGGTTTCCATGTGCCTCATCACATGCGTGTACTCGCCGTAGCATGTTATGTCTCACACGTTCACATCGGCCAGGCTGCATCCTGACAGTGTCACCATATGTGGAATGGGCCCCGCATACACGATACTTTTGAGATGGCCCCATAACCAGAAATCGTACGGGTTGAAATCCGGCGAACAATGAGGCGATCCAGCTGGACTCCCTCGTCCGACCCATTCACCAGGGAGACACGACTGAGATGCGTCCGTACATTAACGGTGACGTGGGCTCGAGCACTGTCATGTATCAGCCCTATAACTCTTCGAATCGTCAATGACACTTCTTCCAGCGGGAAAGGCAAAGTCACCCGCAAGAAACGCCGATAGTGCTGGCCTCTTAGTGGCATCTTAGAAGACGTGGAAGAAAGACTGGTCCAAAAATACGGTCGCCAATTATCCCGGCCCACACATTTCGATGCTGACGACTGACTGTTACGAAACTTGAAGAAACCATTCCGCGTTAACGTGGCCTCATCTGTGAATAGAATGGATGACAGAAATACCGTAATCGTGGTTGCCTGGTAAAGAAGCCAGTGACAAAACTGCTTCCGATGTGGGACGTCTGTCGGTAGTAAGCCCTTCACGCGCTGTAAGAGATAGGATAGTAACAGTTGTCACGGAAATGAAATGATGGTATGGAATTTATTGGTCGGGATATCCCCTTCGGGGTTCAGCCGCCAAATTGCAAGTCTTTTTAGATGATGCCGCGTCTGCGACTTACGTGTCAATGAAGGACACACAACATCCAGTCCCCTGCCGGAGTCGAATCCGCGCACCATTGCGTCGTAGGCGGTAATGCTACCGCTGAGCTACGGAGACGGAGAGTTCTCATGGAGAATGTGCCTCACTGTTGTCTGGCTTACACTGTACCGGCGGGCCAGTGGGCTGGTACTGACATGGTGGTCGCCTTCCATTTTGTTAATTTTCCTCCATGTCTGGTGTCTGAACATTTCTGGTACGTCCTTCATAATTTACTGCTTCCTGAAACGGCTGTCGTAGACAAACTGCGAAACACTGTTGCAAACATTGAACGCTGTGGTTGTCGTCAGAGGAGATAGGTCTCCTGATACAACCGTGCTGCCAGCCGCCAGTTGCCATTTGCTTTTCCGTACGTAAACACCATATCGCAATAGGGAACCATGTTTACAACGCTGTATCACATCCTCTAACAAGGTAAGTCAGCGAGAGAAGTGAATCGGACACGACATTACCAATGACTATGGCGGAAGAGGGCGCTAGGGCATGAAGTATGACGAACAGTACTCTCTTGGAGGTAACCATTGTTACCGTAACTGTGGCTGCGTTGTACAGCTCGTATTGGACCGCAGTCTCTGTAAAAATGAATGATTGAATAAATGGTCTCTAGCATAGAAACCATGCGTTTCCAGACACAAGTTTATGAGACCTGTATGTTCTGTATTCTCTCATCGATCGATCCCTATAGTTTCTACACGATGGAAAAAATCACCCTATATCATTAATTGCTTAAATACTGATTCAAAACTTGATCAGAGTATGTTAGTCCACGCAAAGGTTAAATATTGCGAATCTAAACATGGTTCGCTAATCAGTTCCTTCCAAAATATACTTTCTGTAGAACGAGAAGAGGTATCGAGTATTAAGGCCAGAAACTTCTACTTTTGGAATTAGATGCACTTTTATGATAAAAAAAATGGTATAAGTTATATGAATGTGTGTTCTCTGTTCTTTCGGACATATCCGAAAGGACAGACACCAAAAGGGTTCTGCAGATGTGATACATATCATGCAAGTGGAAGAAGGGGGCGGGGGCTAGGAAGGAGAGGAAAGGGAAGGAACTAAAAACACAAGCTGCGTCGACACTTTGTGTGGAATCAATGGCGACGAGTGAAAACCTGTCCTGGATGTCGAAAGACTCTCCTGCTTACAAGCCGGTTGTAATAACTATTGTGCCATCCAGGTACAGTGTTTATCGCAAAAGCACGGACTATCTCGGCAGAGTGACTATTGACAGAGAAATACTTTAGTAGCAAGCTAATCCACAATCTGACTGACTCACGTAGCTAATCAATATACTGAGTCACGCATAGATACTATCTCACTGAGGTTACTCAACTTTACAAATTAACGGAACAACTGTTGTAAGAATGATATGAAGCAAACAAAGCGAAAGTATGATAAAGTAAATATCGATGTGGACATACCATATGTGAAAGAAAATAAAATCATCAGGCCCTGCAATAAAATAGGAAGTAAGAGGCTATTAATAGTTTCACTTATTTTAAAAGCGATGTGCTACAATAACGATCTATAAAAAACATATTCGCTGAATACAATGCGACGCCATTCATCAGCAGTCCGTTATCCCTGGTCACGGCAACACTCTGCCACTGTTTATGCTGTGGTGTCAACAGCATTCTCTAGTCCGGCTGCTGTTAGTAATTATTACCTGTTTGATATGGCATCCGAGCACTACTTTCAACGGCACGCACCCTCACTGCTTATTTCTCCCTAAATCTTCCGGGTCTACTACACCTAATGGAATTCAATTACGATAAAATTTCCATGTTTTAGGTTTGACACTGTTAAAGTGAACAGTAGATAACACTAATGACACGGGATGACACAGAATGCTGCAGAGAGCCTGCTCCTTGCTCTCGAATGGCAGGCGCAAATAAGTAAGTGTTTCGGTGCGCTTGGTGCACAAAACGGCACCGAGAGCTCGTCGACGAGGGCGTGGGATCTCCAAATCAATCACAGTCATCACACATCATTTGTCGCTGTCAAGTTACTTATAAACCTTGCGAGGCCAGGTAAAAGCACAAAACACGAACAACTAATTTACTCTGGAGGCTGTTGTACTCATCGTAGAGAACTAGAGTTGTAATATTATACATAGCCGTCAGTGCCTTGTATGTATACGAAGCTACACTGACATACGAGCAAGTCTTATGGGTGCCTCACTTTTTTTATTAGACAGTATAATTACTTACTGCTAATACTAAAATGCGATATAAATTGAACCATCACCCTATAATGAGTAATGAGAACAGTGGTAATATAGACAGTGAAACGTTACGCACAATAAAGAAATAAGACTGCATTGTTAAGAGCTGAAGAGCATGAATGCGAAATAGTTGTAGAGATGGCACTATGGAAACACTGTTATCTATCTCCGATGTTATGCAGTGTTCACATTGAGCAAGCAGTACTAGAAAATTGGGAGAGACCAGGAGGGGAAATTAGTAATCCGGGAAAAATAATTAAAAGTTTAAGGTTTGCCAATGACATTGTAATTCCTCTCAGAGAAGGCTTGGAAGAGCTGTTGCTGGGAATGAGATAGTTTATTAGACGAACGTTAACAAAAATAGGAGAGCGGAAACTCAAAACAATAGAATTAAATCAGGCGATGAAAATAAAATTAGATTTTGAAAAGATACACGTAATGAAGTAGATGTGTTTTGCAATTTTGGCGGAAAAATGACAATCACAGAAATAGAGACCGTATAACATTCAGACAGACAATGACAAAAAAAAGCTTATCCGAAAAAGCGAAGTTTGTTGCAAGTCGTGGACTTTGGCTTTGTACTTAAGTGATACGTTGATGATAAAAGGTTTTGACAAGAAGAAAATTGAAACTGTGGAAATCTCGTGCTGCAGAAGCATGCAGAAGGTTTGTGGGTAAATTGAAGGACTAAAGTAGGGGTAATGAATCATATGCTGGAGAAAAGAAATTTATAACACAATTTAATTAAAAGAAATGATCAGTTCATAGAACGCATCCTAAGGATGAATAAATCGTCAGTTTAGTAATGGAGGGGACGTGTGTGTGGGGTGGAAGGGGCAGGAATTGATTTATTGATTCACTGCAGTAAGCAGTTTGAAACTGATATAAGATGCAGTAATTAATCAGAGATGGACTGGGCCGCTTGCAGACGAAAGAGTAGCATAGAACTACATCAAATCAGTCTTTCGGCTGAAAAACCACAACAACAACATACAGTGTAGGTAATTAGAACAACAAATATGCAATGGATTCAGAGAAACGCTGCTAGATTCTTAATAAGTTGGTATAATCCACATGAAAGTGTGACGATCGAGGGACTTAACTCTTCACCGAAACTGGTCATAGAAATCATGTATTTACTTTTCCAAAATATATCTGACATTAGATTTTCTCGGCTAATATGTCCTGATTTTTTAACTGATTGTGACGTACATCAGGGTGCCAAGACAGCTGCTGAGGTCAGGTACTCTTCTACAGGTTGCGATGGGACTGAATGTCGATTTAGCAGGGAGACAGGTTCATGGAACCAGATGGATGTCCGATTGTGAGTCATAAAAACAGCTAATACATAGATACGTCTTTTTTCAGGCCAAAGATACAACAGTCAAAGTGTTGCAAGGCAGCGATCAGCGCTCTGGAACTCAGGCTGATCTCGGTCGGGCAAAGATGCCCATTTCGGCAAGTCCCGCCATCTAATGGCCAGCATGTGGCGCCGCACCGTCGAGCAGGCGGCAGCTGAGGCCAGCTTACGTTGTCAGCACGTCGGCAGAGTAGCGTAGCTCAGGCTCCCAGGCAGGCGGGCTGCATGTCGCTATGACTGATTCCGTACATTGACCAGTGTAGCGCCTCGATTCATAGCGGAAAGCGGTTGAGCATGACTCCAGGGCCACACCGGCAGTAATAGAGAATGCCTGCACAAGGTAAGCCGCAGCTTGGAAGCCAGTCCGTCCCAGCAACAAACCACGAATACCCACGTAGTCACCCTGAAGTCTGTAAAAGCCGGTTAGCAGATGATCCCCTTTCTGGAAGACACCACTTTGAGGTTCGGCCGCAGCCAGCAGTACACAGCTGGCGTAGGCGATATGTAGTAACAGCAACAGCTAGATCCATTTCAGCTCGATGACTATATCTGAAGGCAGTGACGAACATTCCATAGTTGAAATTGACAGTGTTTTCGGTGGCCTGGTCCCATTGTTTTGCCAACCCATATGCTCTCAGCAAGTTGAACCAGAAAAAGCCCGATGGCTGGCCTGGATTCAACATAACCCCGTTCGCTTTTGGTACTGGCTGATTCCGTACGTCCACAGTATCAGCGGTGTTACAGTCCCAGGAGCGATAGGCTATATTCCTCGTATAGCATCTCGCAAAAGTTCGCCCTGTTAGCTTCTGCCTGTTTCCCTTATCTAAGGCTTCTAGCATCAGCCCGTGGTGACATGTTTTCGCTAACCCTCCTGCACAAGGTAGCTGGCAGCTGAAAGAAGCTGTGGCGTAAGGAAAGAAAAGTGGCCTGATATAAAATTAATATTTATTACTTTCTTTCTGCTAGTTAGGAAATAAATGCAGTACTTTTTATTTTAGGATATTGGTATTTCGAATTTTCTGTCTTCATCATTTACTGGAAAACATCATACTAACAACGAATCCACGCTACTTTTAGTTCACTTACTACAAAAGTATGAAACATTGTGTTACAAATATTATGTTTTACGATTTCAGGTATTTATGTCCGTGGGGAACTCAGTTCAGTGCCACGAGTATCTATTTCTTTCCCAATACTCGGCCCATGGTAGTAAAATATGTCACAAACCCCTAAATCGGTGATGTCAGCTAAAAATACCCCCTATTCGGGTGACTACTGACAAACCTAATTATGAATGGCGAGCGAGATTCTAGTTTGGCTGACTTCCGGACACAACGTGCAGAGAACGCGACCAATGGTACTGCGTTGTGCGGCCACCATCGACGGCGTGCCAATTTCAAATAATGTCATTCATTCATTCATTCATTCGTTTCACATGCTATGGCCTCTCCCGTATCACGTCAAATACTTACACTTGTGTTTGAAAATCTACATCTACATCTACATGACTACTCTGCAATTCACATTTAAGTGCTTGGCAGAGGGTTCGTCGAACCACAATCATACTATCTCCCTACCATTCTACTCCCGAACAGCGCGCGGGAAAAACGAACACCTAAACCTTTCTGTTCGAGCTCTGATTTCTCTTATTTTATTTTGATGATCATTCCTACCTATGTACGTTCGGCTCAACAAAATATTTTCGCATTCGGAAGAGAAAGTTGGTGACTGAAATTTCGTAAGTAGATCTCCCGCGACGAAAAACGTCTTTGCTGTAATGACTTCCATCCCAATTCGCGTATCATGTCTGCCACACTCTCTCCCCTACTACGTGATAATACAAAACGAGCTGACCTTTTTTGCTCCCTTTCGATGTCCCCCGTCAATCCAACCTGGTAAGGATCCCACACCGCGCAGCAATATTCTAACAGAGGACGAACGAGTGTAGTGTAAGCTGTCTCTTTAGTGGACTTGTTGCATCTTATAAGTGTCCTGCCAATGAAACGCAACCTTTGGCTCGCCTTCCCCACAATATTATCTATGTGGTCTTTCCAACTGAAGTTGTTCGTAATTTTAACACCCAGGTACTTAATTGAATTGACAGCCTTGAGAATTGTACTATTTATCGAGTAATCGAATTCCAACGGATTTCTTTTGGAACTCATGGGGATCACCTCACACTTTTCTTTATTTAGCGTCAACTGCCACCTGCCTTACCATACAGCAATCTTTTCTAAATCGCTTTGCAACTGATACTGGTCTTCGGATGACCTTACTAGACGGTAAATTACAGCATCATCTGCGAACAACCTAAGAGAACTGCTCAGATTGTCACCCAAGTCATTTATATAGATCAGGAACAGCAGAGGTCCCAGGACGCTTCCCTGGGGAACACCTGATATCACTTCAGTTTTACTCGATGATTTGCCGTCTATTACTACGAACTGCGACCTTCCTGACAGGAAATCACGAATCCAGTCGCACAACTGAGACGATACCCCATAGGCCCGCAGCTTTATTAGAAGTCGCTTGTGAGGAACGGTGTCAAAAGCTTTCCGGAAATCTAGAAATACGGAATCAACTTGAGATCCCCTGTCGATAGCGTTGCACAAGAACCATGTTTCCTGAAACCACGCTGATTACGTATCAATAGATCGTTCCCTTCGAGGTGATTCATAATGTTTGAATACAGTATATGCTCAAAAACCCTACTGCAATCCGACGTCTGTGATATAGGTCTGTAGTTCGATGGATTACTCCTACTACCCTTCTTAAACACTGGTGCGACCTGCGCAATTTTCCAATCTGTAGGTACAGATCTATCGGTGAGCGAGCGGTTGTATATGAGTGCTAAGTAGGGAGCTATTGTATCAGCGTAATCTGAAAGGAACCTAATCGGTATACAATCTGGACCTGAAGACTTGCCCGTATCAAGCGATTTGAGTTGCTTCGCAACCCCTAAGGTATCTACTTCTAAGAAACTCATGCTAGCAGCTGTTCGTGTTTCAAATTCTGGAATATTCCATTCATCTTCCCTGGTGAAGAAATTTCGGAAAACTGCGTTCAATAACTCCGCTTTAGCGGCACAGTCGTCGGTAACAGTACCATCGGCACTGCGCAGCGAAGGTATTGACTGCGTCTTCCCGCTTGTGTACTTTACATACGACCAGAATTTCTTCGGATTTTCTACCAAATTTCGATGCAATGTTTCGTTGTGGAACCTATTAAAGGCATCTCGCACTGAAGTCCATGCCAAATTTCGCACGTCTGTAAATTTTAGCCAATCTTCAGGATTTCGCGTTCTTCTGAACTTCGCATGCTTTTTCCGTTGCCTCTGCAACAGAGTTCGGACCTGTTTTGTGTACCACGGGGGTTCAGTTCCATCTCTTACCAATTTATGAGGTATGAATCTCTCAATTGCTGTTGCTACTATATCTTTGAATTTGAGCCACATCTCGTCTACATTTGCATAGTCAGGTCGGAAGGAAAGGAGATTGTCTCTTAGGAAGGCTTCTAGTGACACTTTATCCGCTTTTTTAAACAAATTATTTTGCATTTGTTTCTGGTGGATTTGGAAGAAACGTTATTGAGCCTAGCTACAACGACCTTGTGATCACTAATCCCTGTATCAGTCATGATGCTCTCTATCAGCTCTGGATTGTTTTTGGCTAAGAGGTCAAGTGTGTTTTCGCAACCATTTACAGTTCACGTGGGTTCGTGGACTAACTGCTCGAAATAATTTTCGGAGAAAGCATTTAGGACAATCTCGGAAGATGTTTTCAGCCTACCACCGGTTTTGAACAAGTATTTTTGCCAACATATCGAGGGAAGGTTGAAGTCCCCACCAACTATAACCGAATGAGTGGGGTATTTATTTGTTACGAGACTCAAATTTTCTCTGAACTGTTCCGCAACTATATCATCGGAGTCTGGGCGTCGGTGGAAGAAGCCAATTATTAACTTAGTTCGGCAGTTAAGTATAACCTCCACCCATACTAATTCGCACGGAATATCTACTTCGACTTCACAACAATATAAACCACTACTGACAGACACAAACACTCCACCACCAATTCTGCCTAATCTATCTTTCCTGAACACCGTCTGAGACTTCGTAAAAATTTCTGCAGAACTTATTTCAGGCTTTAGCCAGCTTTCTGTACCTATAACGATTTCAGCTTCTGTGCTTTCTATTAGCGCTTGAAGCTCAGGGACTTTCCCAGCACAACTACAACAGTTTACAACTACAATTCCGACTGCTCCTTGATCCAAGCACGTCCTGTACTTGCCATGCTCCCTTTGAGATTGCAGCCCACCCCGTACTTTTCCGAGGCCTTCTAACCTAAAAAAACGCCCAGTCCACGCCATACAGCCTCCGCTACCCGTGTAGCCGCCAGCTGAGTGTAGTGAACTCCTGACCTATTCAGCGGAACCCGAAACCCCACCACCCTATGGCGCAAGTCAAGGAATCTGCAGCCAACACGGTCGCAAAACCATCTGAGCCTCTGATTCAGACCCTTCACCCGGCTCTGCACCAAAGGTCCGCAGTCGGTTCTGTCAACGATGCTGCAGATGGTGAGCTCTGCCTTCACCTCGTAAGCAAGACCGGCAGCCTTCACCAAATCAGATAGCCGCTGGAATCCAGAGAGAATTTCCTCAGATCCAAAGCGACACACGTCATTAGCGCCGACATGTGCCACCACCTGCAGCTGACGGCACCCTGTGCTCTTAATGGCATCCGGAAGGACCCTTTCCACATCAGAAATGACTCCACCCGGAATGCACACGGAGTGCACACTGGATTTCTTCCACTCCTTAGCCGCCATATCCCTAAGGGGCCCCATTACGCGCCTAACATTGGAGCTCCCAACTACCAATAAGCCCACCCTCTGTGATTGCCCGGACCTTGAAGATAATAAACCTCTAAGTTAATATTTGTCAGTGTTTTACTTAAAACCAATCATTTATTACGCACAGACAGAATACGGCTTGAGAAATAATGAGACATTTCGTGTGACTGGTTTGTCGGCATTCTCCAGAAATTTTTGTCAGACTAGCATTAGCGCCCCCTATCCTCGTTTGTCTGTCGAATGTATTCTAACTCTGCCTGCCCCTACAGTCTTTAACGTCCACACCTTCTCAAATACCATGGTTACTTAGTTACATATTCCACACACTATTTAAACGATTCTTTTAACGAAACAATGTGGAACGAATCATATTACAGGATATATACATGATGAGTTCTAACATGAACAGATTAGAATACATCAACTTTGTCATTTTTATTTCTACTTATGCAGTTACACTCAAATACAAGGGTCTTTCTTTTTTTTTTTTTCAATACTGAGCACCAGCTTTTAAGTAGAGACCCTTCAGTCGCGTAGTAGGAGATGTCCAGAAGAAACGATTTTAAACTGGATTTGAAACTTCATTCGTTACCTAACATTCATTTGTTCTTTTTGACAAATGATACAAAAATTTAATTGCTGCGTATTGAACTCCTCTATGAACTATTCACTGCTTGAACAATGGGAAGTTAATTTCCTGATGCCTTAACACTTGACCAATCATCTGTCACTTTCTATCCCTTTCATCTCTCTTTGTCCAACTATTAGTATTCAAAATTATAATGTTTCTTGTAAACCTCAATTTTTTGACAGTATATTACTTACACTTACTGAGCTTCAACTTTTCTGAAAGCAAATCTAAATTTTTAGTTCGCGGTGGTCTTAACATCACAAAGCTGCAAGTTATGCTCACCATTATCGTCGGTGCAATCTTCGTGAACTGACACACAAAGTGTTCGACGACTGCAAGAAACTTCTGAAGATGATATTCGAAAGATGTATGCCTCCATGCCACTGCAAATATTATACTCTGTTCGTACCGGTGGATTCTCATCTTATATTGGTGCAGATAACAGCAACGGTTTCTAATGAAACGAAAGTATAACCATTTATTAAACAAAAATGTACACGTCCACCAAATTTGGTAAATAACGAAGCTTCACTGTGTAACGGTATCTATGTAAAGCATTGTATGGCTTCTATTTTAAAGTGCATAGGCGAGAAGAAGAACCTGAGCTAGCCAGTTGAGCCGATAAACAATCACAAAGAAATCGTTGCAGAACGCCAATAGACAAAAATCGTCTTGGCGTGGCTGTTGACGCCGAGACACTAGAAAAGACACTTCCCTATTAGACCTGTGTAAAAAGACTACGATGCTAGCCCTGGTAAGACAGTGTCGATTTCTTTCAAGACTTTGTTTCTGAGATCAGTGAAGCTCAGTGAGAAGCACGGTCGTAACGCTGTTGGTCCACCTAACCGTGTGCCGTAACGTTTTCGAAACGTCGCGATACAGCAGTGGCTGTATGGCCACTTTCAGAAAACCGGTAAGTTCGCAGATTATCATCAACACCAATAAATGCCAATAATGACATACGGCAATGCAATCATATTTATTTTATTTATCGTATGGCAACAACAGAAAACAGATACATAACGTTTAATTTTACATGTATATATTGTTAAGTATTTAGGTATTTGGCACAAATTTTATAAACTTTTTTAAATTGTGAAAATTACTACTTAAATGTTACTACTTTAATATTAACTGAAATGATTCAAGCCAACTAACAGCAGGGGGAGTAGCATCAATAAAATCAGTATATGGTCACGGATACTTCCTCTGAGGGCAGTCTCTAACAATATATTGTTCTTGGGCCTCACAATCGCAGGTTGGAGAATCTCGGAGTCCCCACTTGTGCATCATACTGTTGCACTTAGCGTGGCCAGTTCTTATTCTGTACAGCCTTGTCCACTCACTTCTGCTGGTAGGCTGTCAGTTGGGTCTTGGGCACCTTGATGTGCTATTACTGCAGCATTCCACCCCTTTCACCACTCTTCTTTAATGTCGAACTTCTGATCCTCCCTTCCATTACGCCACAGTGCACTGCAAGATTTTAAGTGATCTGGGGTAGGGTTGTTTGTATGAATTGGGAGGTTCTGTGGGTAGTCGTGATGGTGTAGTTTCCTCCATTCTCGATAAGCAATCCCATCAATATCCACCTTCCAATTTCCCGGTTACCTCTTTGCAAGACTAACAGGAAAGTCCTGGTAAGAACGTTTATTACTGATAATGAGCGTAATTATAATGAATAGCTAGAAGTGACGAAATATATCAACTAAGCTCACAGATCAAAGCTACATCTACATATACAGGGTGGCCCATTGATCGTGACCGGGCCAAATATCTCACGAAATAAGCATCAAACGAAAAAAGCTACAAAGAACGAAACTTGTCTAGCTTGAATGAGGAAACCAGATGGCGCTATGGTTGACTCGCTAGATGGCACTGCCATAGGTCAAACGGATATCAACTGCGTTTTTTTTTTTTTTTTTTTAAATAGGAACCCTCAATTTTTATTACATATTCGTGTAGTACGCTTTGTGATTGATGGCGCTGTTATAGTCACAAACATATGGCTCACAATTTTCGACGAACAGTTGGTAACAGATAGATTTTTTAAATTAAAATACAGAACGTAGGTACGTTTGAACATTTTATTTCAGTTGTTCGAATGTGATACATCTACATTTTTGAACTTATCATTTCTGAGAACGCATGCTGTAACAGCGTGATTACCTGTAAATACCACATTATTGCATTAAATGCTCAAAATGATGTCCGTCAACCTCAATGCATTTGGCAATACGTGTAACGACATTCCTCTCAACAGCGAGTAGTTCGCCTTCCGTAATGTTCCCACATGCATTGACAATGCGCTGACGCATGTTGTCAGGCGTTGTCGGTGGATCACGATAGAAAATATCCTTCAACTTTCTCCACACAAAGAAATCTGGAGACGTCAGATCCGGTGAACGTACGACCAATCTACCTGTCATAAAATATGCTACTCAGTACCGCTTCAACCGCACGTGATCTATGTGCATGAGATCCATCATGTTGGAAGTACATCGCCATTCTGTCATGCAGTGAAACATCTTGTACTAACATCGGTAGAACATTAAGTAGGAAATCAGCACACATTGCACCATTTACATTGGCATCGATAAGATGGGGGCCAATTATCCTTCCTACCATAATGCCGCACCATACATTAACAAGCCAATGTCGCTGATGTTCCACTTGTCGTAGCCATCGTGGATTTTCCGTTGCCCAATAGTGTACATTATGCCGGTTTACGTTACCGCTGTTGGTGAATGACGCTTCGTCGCTAAATAGAATGCGTGCAAAAAATCTGTCATCGTCCCGTAATTTCTCTTGTACCAGTGGCAGAACTGTACACGACGTTCAAAGTCGTCGTCATGAAATTCCTGGTGCTTAGAAATATGGCTCGGGTGCAATATATGTTGATGTAGATTTCTCAACACCGACGTTTTTGAGATTCACGATTATCGCGCAATTTGTCTGCTACTGATGTGCGGATTAGTCGCGACAGCAGCTAAAACACCTACTTGGGCTTCATCATTTGTTGCAGATCGTGGTTGACGTTTCGGCCCAAAGCATGTATCACTGCGGCCCAAGTGGCCAACGTCTATCAAAAGAGAAAAAGCCCATATAATTCCGGTTATGTTAGTTATGATAAAATGAATATTTTCAATCTGAAACTCTCGTCACAGCTCCCCCACATCCCGATCGCCTATCTCTCTCTCTCTCTCTCTCTCTCTCTCTCTCTCTCTCTCTCTCTCTTTTTTTTTTTTTTTAGCGTGGTAGTGTTAAGCATATTAGGTGCAGCCCAGAAATACTCGTCTTCTTCCAATGTGGCACAGGCAAGCTAAAAATGGTGTACAACGAGACGGTCTTGTGAATACCCTCCCCTTACCCAGCCAATCTACCAAAGTAAATCGTAGCATTGAAGTAGAGAGAATGTTCTATTCGGTTCTGTGGAATCAACACAGTAAGATTTGTAGATACAGGTACGTGAGATACTGGATATGACAGAAATGGGCTGTTGTGTTTGAGTCCATGGCCACACAGTAAAAAAAGTTACCCGGTGTTTTGGTGTATCATTGTGCTTCGCCCAGAGTGTTTGCAAGGAACAACGTACCGTTCGCAGAGCTGTAACACGTTGTAAGAGCAAAAGTCGTAAAAGGTCACAAACCGACATTGACCGGAGACAAATGTCAACGGCAATCGGTTTCAAATGCGCCAGGAAGTTATGCTTTCAATGAATGCAGTTCCATCTCTATCAGTTTCCGTGCGATCATAACGAAAAGAATGACATGAAATACCCCACTAATTGAGTTCACAGTGATCTTGAATTGGATGCGTGCTGGTACATTCTCGGTGACCAGATGTTGCCATTTTTTGTGACATATTTATGCTGATTATGTTTCAGGCATCCCTTCTTCCAAGACAACAGCTGTTTTCGTGGGCTTATGTGACACAGTCCCAATATAATGAACACGTAGCATCTTTGGAACGCTAAATATACCTTTATAAGTCCCACAGAAATTCTGATAATTTTCTACACGGTGAAAAGTACCTGATCAACATTCTTCCGCAGATGACATTTTTGAATATCGGTTGACATACTCTAACAGCGTTTGTGCGGTGGGCTCAGTTAACGACTGTCATGTTGCAAGTTTTTTGAAGTTATCGTTACACAGAGGCCTCTTTCTGATGGCGAAACGCCCTGTGTCAAACTGACCGGTGATTTATTATCCTACAATCCACAACCCAGCACAGAATCACAGGCTCTTTGCCTCACTTTCACCTGAGATCTTCTCTTACAAGTCGGTCACTGCTATTACACACACAGCTGTACAAGGGAAGCGTTTTACTGGCCAAGTTACATCGTTCTAGGTCAATCCCTGAAAGCTAATATCCAAGACGATTAGATAGTCATATCCGGTGGGTAAAACAGTAACTACGTCCGTCATGGACAGCTGAAAAATTAACAGACAATAAAACTACGCCGAAGGCTAATGTGAAATACAAAAATCAGAACAAGAATTTAGAGGAAAAACCGACAGATTGGTAAAAACTGCCACATGACAGGGCAGATGGTAACGCTCTCAAGATTCCAGTTAGGTTGCAGAATTAAGTTGTTGTTGTTGTGATCTACAGTCCTGAGACTGGTTTGATGCAGCTCTCCATGCTACTCTATCCTGTGCAAGCTTCTTCATCTCCCAGTACGTACTGCAACCTACATCCTTCTGAATCTGCTAAGTGTATTCATCTCTTAGTCTCCCTCTACGATTTTTACCCTCACGCTGCCCTCCAATACTAAATTGGTGATCCCTTGATGCCTCACAGCATGTCATACCAACCGGTCCCTTCTTCTAGTCAAGATGTGCCACAAATTTTCTCTTCTCCCCAATCTTATTCAATACCTCCTTATTAGTTATGTGATCTACCCATCTAATCTTCAGCATTCTTCTGTAGCACCACATTTCGAAAGCTTCTATTCTCTTTTTGTCGAAACTATTTATCGTCCATGTTTCACTTCCATACATGGCTACACTCCTTACAAATACTTTCAGAAACGACTTCCTGACATTTAAATCTATTCTCGTTTGTTAACAAATTTCTCTTCTTCAGAAACGCTTTCCTTGCAATTGCCAGTCTACATTTTATATCCTCTCTACTTCGACCATCATCAGTTATTTTGCTCCCCAAATAGCAAAACTCATTTACTACTTTAAGTGTCTCATTTCCTAATCTAATTCCCTCAGCATCACCCGACTTAATTCGACTACATTCCATTATCCTCGTTTTGCTTTTGTTGATGTTCATTTTATACACTCTTTTCAAGACACTGTCCATTCCGTTCAACTGCTCTTCCAAGTCCTTTGAGGTCTCTGACAGAACTCCAATGTAATCGGCGAACCCTAAAGTTTTTGTTTCTTCTCCATGGATTTTAATACCTACTCCTAACTTTTCTTTTGTTTCCTTTATTGCTTGCTCAATATACAGATTGAATAACATCGGGGATAGGCTACAACCCTGTCTCACTCCCTTCCCAACCACTGCTTCCCTTTCATACCCCTCGACTCTTATAACTACCATCTGATTTCTGTACAAATTGTAAATAGCCTTTCGCTCCCTGTATTTTACCCTTGCCACCTTCAGAGTTTGAAAGAGAGTATTCTAGTCAACATTGTCAAAAGCTTTCTCTAAGTCTACAAATGCTAGAAACGTAGGTTTGCCTTTCCTTAATCTTTCTTCTAAGATAAGTCGTAGGGTCAGTATTGCCTCACGTGTTCCCACATTTCTACGGAATCCAAACTGATCTTCCCCCAGGTCAGCTTCTACCAGTTTTTCCATTCGTCTGTAAAGAATTCGCGTTAGTATTTTGCAGCTGTGACTTTTTAAACTGATAGTTCGGTAATTTTCACATCTGTCAACACCTGCTTTCTTTGGGATTGGAATTATTATATTCTTCTTGAAGTCTGAGGGTATTTCGCCTGTCTCGTACATCTTGCTCAGCAGATGGTAGAGTTTTGTCAGGACTGGCTCTCCCAAGGCCATGAGTAGTTCTAATGGAATGTTGTCTACTCCCGGGGCCTTGTTTCGACTTAGGTCTTTCAGTGCTCTGTCAAACTCTTCACACAGTATCGTATCTCCCATTTCAGCTTCATCTACATCCTCTTCACATTTCCATAACATTGTCCTCAAGTACATCGCCCTTGTATAGACCCTCTATATACTCCTTCCACCTTGCTGCCTTCCCTTCTTTGCTTAGAACTGGGTTTCCATCTGAGCTCTTGTTATTCATACAAGTGGTTCTCTTTTCTCCAAAGGTCTCTTTAATTTTCCTGTAGGCAGTATCTATCTTACCCCTAGTGAGATAAGTCTCTACGTCCATACATTTGTCCTCCAGAGATGCCTGCTTAGCCATTTTGCACTTCCTGTCGATCTCATTTTTGAGACGTTTGTATTCCTTTTTGCCTGCTTCATTTACTGCTTTTTCTCCTTTCATCAATTAAGTTCAATATTTCTTTTGTTACCCAAGGGTTTCTAGTAGCCCTAGTCTTTTTAGCTATTTGATCCTCTGCTGCCTTCACTATTTCATCCCTCATAGCACCCATTCTTCTTCTACTGTATTTCTTTCCCCCATTCCTGTCAATTGTTCCCTTATGGTCTCCCTGAAACTCTGTACAACGTCTGGTTCTTTCAGTTTATCCAGGTCCCATCTCCTTAATTTCCCACCTTTTTGCAGTTTCTTCAGTTTTAGTCTACAGTTCATAACCAATAGATTGTGATCAGAGTCTACATCTGCCACTGGAAATGTCTTACAATTTAAAACCTGGCTCCTATACCTCTGTCTTACCATTATATAATGTATCTGATACCTTTCAGTATCTCCAGTAGTTTGCGAAATTATCTAAGAATAATATCGTGTAAAAGTGTTACTATGTGTACTTTGAAGGTCGGTGGTGTGAGAAAAGTGCAGTAAGGAAATTTTATGGTATATTTTGAACATCGTCCTGTCAGCTAAGCCAACCAAGTAAATCGCCCTTGCAATCTGTTTGTGCTGCATACTGCCTGCAGATAACTAGTGACCGCTTCCTCTTCAGTACTTCGCGTAATTACGTCTGAGAGCCAATTCATTGGATAAAACCGATCAGCGGCAATTTATTCGCTCAGGGAAGGAACAGGGACCATTTGAATGTGGACTGCCTGGAGAAGAGAGAAAAGCTAGCTGAATCTGTAGCAAGCTGAGCGTATATTCTCGAGTTGGAAATTGCATTTCGGCGAGATGACAGTAGACAATCAGCCAACATGCCAAGTAGAGAAGCAGATCTAACAAAACAGGATTCTGATGGGAAGTTACGGAACGAGCAGTTCGAAACGGGTGCAAGATAGGACGTGATGCTGCTAATGCAGTTAGCATTGAGATTGTGAAAACAAAGGAGAGACTCAGAAATGCCGCGAGCACTCCCAACAAATCGGTGTCAGGAAAGAATACAGGTTGCCAAGACCCGACATTCTGGCAGAGGAGCACTAAACGTCGCGAGAACTTTGGCAACCGGAATGGAGAACAGAGACTAACTGAAATTCTTGTATGGCTCGGACACTACTGAGTAATCTCGATGCCCTTTGAACTTACAGGCTTTAACTGGATCAGAAAATAATCTACGCTCGGCAAATCACTACTACATAACTAGCTTAGCGTGCTTTCTATTATGAAGTGTATTACGAATTCTTCCCACTCCATGCATGGATAGTGTGTGGGAAACACAGCGAATGAATGTAAACCACTAGTTGGGAGATGGGGGTTCTCGGTGCAATTTTGATATCAAATTAATATGCACATTAAATAAATTGATCAATTAGTCACCCACGCTCCCGCCCACCCCCGGCCCCGATCACACCCACCCCTGCTCCTGGATAACCTCACGTGTTTTTCTCAGAGTGCACGTGTGCACCATATCCTCCCCCTCCCTCATCCATCCCCCTCTCCAAACATACCCCATTGGAGTAAATTTTGAATTTTGGAGGGAATTCCGAATTTCGATAGGAATTTGGAATTTCGGTGGGAATTTCTTTGTCCCAGGGCTGTGCTCACATCCCACTCCAACCCCCACCCAGGAATTGGGGGGAAATTAAAATGTGCGCTACCCTTTCTGGGACTCGAACCCTGGTCCTCCTGGGCGTATAGCCCAGCTGCACTCCCCTAGTACAATTATACCACCAAAGGCGCTTGGAATTGACGAGAAATTAAAATTGACTGTGTCCTCTCCGTGATTCGAACCCTGGTCCTCCAGGACTGGAACACCAAATGCACCTGCCAACATGTGGAAACTGTCCAGAGACGCTAGGAACTGACGGGAACTGGCGGTGCCCTTTCCACAACTTGAACCCTGATTCTACTGGATGGAAAGCTGCCCATCTCCCCCACCCCCCGCCCCCTCCAACACTTGGAAACTGTCCGGATGGGAGTGAGGCTAGAAAGATGTACAAGGCCATCCTGCCTCCCATGCTCGCTACGTCCTTTGCTTTGGTTCTTAAACAGCCAGTTCAGAAGACCGATGCTGCTACAGAAATGGAGAATGCGTGTCAGCACTAGTAGTGCATGTATCAATGCACTTTTGCTGACGTAGTGGAGCTCCGTGGTTCAGTCTGGTCCAGCACTGCCATTGTCACTTCTGCGGCTGTGGCTCCAGAGCCTCCCCAAGCAAAAAAAATTGAAGTCAAAGGCAGAGACTCAGCCACTGTTAGTGATGGGGATAAGCAGTCTGACAGTGTTGACGTCACTATCTCTAATGTCTTTCATGATTCATCTTCAGCAGAGATGATGGAAATTGGTGTTGGCTTGGTGCACTGACCTCACCCCAAAACTAAGCTTCCAGCCACCACAGCTCCTCTCCGCAGCAGAATGACAGTGCGAATGGGCTACCTCCCTGAGAAATGGCTCCTGTACTACAGTGGAACATTAGTGGTTCGAAACACATGCAGAGGAACTGAATCTCCTAGAACAGGAACACCCACTGTGCGCGTGTTCATAAGAAACATATTTTAAAGAGTCTTATGTCCGGCCGGCCGAAGTGGCCGTGCGGTTAAAGGCGCTGCAGTCTGGAACCGCAAGACCGCTACGGTCGCAGGTTCGAATCCTGCCTCGGGCATGGATGTTTGTGATGTCCTTAGGTTAGTTAGGTTTAACTAGTTCTAAGTTCTAGGGGACTAATAACCTCAGCAGTTGAGTCCCATAGTGCTCAGAGCCATTTGAACCATTTAGTCTTATGTCCCCTCAGTAATGCACACCACTGCTCCACTCTCCCCCTGGCTACTGTCCTGCAAGCAGTTGCAGTTGAAACACATGTGAATCAGAGAATCGCTGTTATCTTGCAGTACCTACCTCCACAATATGTGATAGGCTATGAGGATCTCACTAATCTTATAGAACAACTTCTCCGACCACTTTTTCAGTGCCCATCATGTTTTGTGGCGCTCAAATTCTCCTTGCCCTCGGGATTGTGTTTCGGAGTGCCTAATGATATAAAAGTGAGAAATGCCCTGTTTAACCGGCAGGACCGTACAAGATAGAATAAATTGTGGAAAATGGCCAAAATAAGGGGCTGTCAGTTACACTAGAACATACAACTTTATTATTTGATCAGACATTACAAGAGCCCAAAAAAAGTTTTAAACACACCGCTTTAATCTTTGGGACTTAATTACCGGCTGAAAGCCACTTTGATTTAAAAACGGCTGAAGGCCAAGAACCTACAACGTAAGCATAATCACAAATTTAAAAGGCAAGCCTTATCTTGAAACAGTTCTTTAGTTAGGCTGAAGTAAACCAGCTAAATTCAAATCGCTGAAGGCCGAAGACTTAAAAATTAAAACTTTTTTTAAATGCCAAAGGGCTTACGTAAAACTGTACTTTAAACTAGGCTTAACGCCTTAAGAGTAAAACAGCTCTAACTGAAAACACGAAACCGGCTACAAGCCATACAAGTACTACCAACAACAAGAACAAATTTAAAAAGAAGGCAGTACACACAAGGGTCGGCCTGTAATTCAAACACAAACGCTCACTTAGGTGAGACAGGCAGTCGGGCCAACCATTCACGATCCGACAACACCCCAACCGACCGACAGTAAGCGGACCCACCGACAAGATAACTTCCACTTCACCCAACCAAGGCACAACAGGGAGTTTAACGGAAAAACGAAGACGATATTGGAGCCCACAACCAATCGTACATGGAGCTGTCAAACTACACACCGTGCTGGACAGCAACAACACGATGACGAAACTACACTGCCAGAAATTTACGTCAACGCCCAGGGCCGGTGACCGGAACGTTAACGGCGGCAAGCCAGAAGATTCCGCTGGTGCACTTCAATTCAAATAACCAAATACAGTGAAACTCCACCGGAGGGTGGCTAGAATTTTCCAACTTCAAAGCCACGTTGTTGCTCGCGGGAATATCACAACAGCTGACCACGAACTCCAAACAACACAACGTAAACAGCTTGACTTGCTGGTAGGTTAAATTAAAACTCAACTTTCGTGTCCAGAGTCGGTGAGCCACGGACCTCGTAGCAATGGGAACAGCGACACAACCTGCGACACCGCTAGAGACCGCCAACGCGCCCCGGCCCCGCCGAGAATTCCTCACTGCTCCACGCCAACCGACCGACTGCTCAGAGCCAGTATGCCGACAATATTTTAAATAACTTGTCAGTCAAAATTACACAAACTACACACAGTTTCACGAACACTTGCACGAAGAACTAGACAGTGCTAACGGCAGTGACTGTACTATAACAGGGACGAATCACGAGTCGGCACACGGAGCCAATCCATAAGCGATCGCCGGCCAGATACACGTCGTTCAGCAAGACGACCGACCGACGACCAACCAAAGTCGTCCGCACTCCAATCATGTGTGTCGGCAACCGTCTGGCGAGTCATGGCGGTCCGGACCTCACTGCTGCCGCACCCCGACAGAACTGGTAACTCAGACACTGCCAGGTCCGAACTCACTCACAACACACGACGACCAGGAAGTAATAGCAGTCTAGCAAAGATAACACGGGAGGGCCTACATCGATAAGCTCTGTGCTGCCACTCACGGGCAGGCGAGGCAACAATTCAGTGACACCGGTAATTGAAAATTAACCTAACAGGGTGGCAGTACCGTAAAAACAAGATCTAAAAATAAGGAATAGCACGAACACGAGCCACTCACGGCTCACACAGAGACTAGCACCTTCTGCACAGCCACCCCCACTCGTTTCTGTGCTGTTGCTTTGTCACCCTTCAGCGTTGACCACGCTTTCTGCTCTCCAGCTCCTGCCCACTTTGTTCAGTGGGAAGTCACTGACGACCTTGATTCCAGTGATCACTTTCCATTTTGCATTCGGCGACTGGGTGGAGCTCTCCCTCCAGTCATCCTAGGAGGCCATCTGACCCTTGGTTAACTGATCAGTGCTCTTCATTAATCCATGTCAGACCTGTAGCTCTACAACAGTTCAAGCGTCGCCCAATGGTGGAAATTCTCACAGCCTTTCGCTTCGCAAGAGCTAAGGCTTGACGCATCAACAAGATGAGCAAGAGGAGGTCATGGTAAGTGTTCCTGGACTCTCTCAACTGTTATACTACTTTTATTACATTATGGATTACCAGTAAAGGTAGTCGGTTACCACAGCAGCATTGTTGAAACAAGTGTGTCTCCTACAATTTTCCTTGTTAGTCGACGATATATCTTCTCTGTATTTGTCAAGTCACTGGTTGGAGAAAGAAATAGCTGATTCAGATGTGCATTTAAGTTATAAGTTAAAAATTAATTTGTACATTATTAAAACAACACATAACAAAAAGAAGGAAAGAGTTGTTTTCTGTATCTAAACGTATAGCCAGGAGGTAATAAATATTTTGTACGGGAATACTTACCTCTCTTACTCCCTAACCTACAAAAAACCCAAGACATATTCCTATATACGACGATCTATGTGAACGTATGTCAGATGTGTAAGTGGGTAGTTGGATGACCTGGAAAAGTAGTTGAAACTAGGTAGTTGAAAGCGTAGCGACCCCCATTTCTTACCTATATGAAGGGTAGAGTTTGAGTGTGTGTCACTAGTTTCGAGTGGTACTGCGAAATTTTTTCCCAGCATGATATTGCATCGTCAATTTGTTGAGTTTTATTGCGCCTTTATGCCGTGCTTGTGTAGCGCTATGCATATAGTTGTGTAGTTAGGCCCGATCTTTATGAATAATTACATAATTAGTTTCTATGTTTGCATCAGTTTCCAGACCAAAATAAATGAAGTACACTAACCTAAACTTTCTCTCCGGCATCTGGACAGTTCCAATGTGTTGGAGGGGGTGGGGCGGTGGGGGAGGGGGGTGGCTTTTCATCCAGAATAACCAGGGTTCGAGTCACAGAAAGGGCAATGCCATTTGTAATTTCGCATCAATTCCAAGAGACTCTGGACATTTTCCGTGTGTGTGTGTGGGGGGGGGGGGGGTGGTGCACTTTGGCTTTCCATCGAGTAGAATCAGGGTTCGGGTCCCAAAAAAGGCACAGCCAACTTCTCGTCAATTCCAAGGGCGTCTGGTTGTTTAATTGTGTTAGGGGGTTGCAATTTGGTTTTCTGTCCAGGAGGACCAAGATTCGAGTCCCAGGAAGGGTACACCCAATTTTAATTTCCCGCCAACTCCTGGGTGAGGGTTGGGGTGAAATGTCAGCACATCCCTGGGACAAAGGAATACCCACCAAAATTAGAAATTCCAGCCGAAATTCGAAATTCCCATGAAAATTCGAAATTCCCTCCAAAATTCAAAATTTCAGTCAATAGGATAGGTCAGGCGATGGGGTGGGGTCAGAGAGGGTAGGGGGAGGAGGAGGGGCTGGAGCACACGTGCATTCTGAGAAAAACACGTCATCTGGGGGCAAGGGTGGGAGTGGTCGGGACCAGGTGTGGGCGGGGAGTGGGCTGGGACGAGGGTTATTAATTAATCAATTTGATTAGTGTGCGTATCAATTTGATATCAAAATTGCACCTAGAACCCCATCTCCCTACTAATTATACCTCTGCAATTTGTCTGCATTTTAAATGCAGATAGCTACATAGGACGCTGTAGAAGATGCATGACAACAGTTCTGCACTGCAGTATACAGTTAATGTCCTAGTATGGGGTTACTATAATATTTCACTGACTTTTTATATTCTCTTCAGCTGAGCTAAGTGGTTGACAAATTTAGGAACGCGAGTAACGGGGTTTACTTTGATGGAGATATCAAACTTTTAGTTAGCATGTCCACCTTTAGCTCGACGGTAGATCAGCAGTATTGTTTGCCCATGTGTGTGTTGTATTGTTACAGAACAGATTTTATGTATTTTAATAGATTTGGTGCATGCTACAATGATCGAATGAAACTCGTCAACTAACTTGTTATGTACATCGCTAATGGCAATAACGGAGCCGGTTGGTGTGGCCGAGCGGTTCTAAGCGCTTCAGTCTGGAACCGCACGGTCGCTACAGTCACAGGTTCGAATCCTGCCTCGGGCATGGACGTGTGCGATATGCTTGGGTTTAAGTAGTTCTAAGTTCTAGGGGACTGGTGACCTGCCGGCCGCGGTGGTCTCGCGGTTCTAGGCGCGCAGTCCGGAACCGTGCGACTGCTACGGTCGCAGGTTCGAATCCTGCCTCGGGCATGGATGTGTGTGATGTCCTTAGGTTAGTTAGGTTTAAGTAGTTCTAAGTTCTAGGAGACTGATGACCACAGCAGTTGAGTCCCATAGTTCTCAGAGCCATTTGAACCATTTTGAACTGGTGACCTCAGATGTTGAGTCCCATACTGCTCAGAGCCATTTGAACTATTTCATAATAACGGAGCAGCTTGAATTGTGATAAATAATACGGACAACGTTGATGTGCAAAGATTTAATTTGAGGACCATTTTTTCTTAGCAAAGTGTAGTAGAACAATCGAGCTTCGGTTGTGTGCTTCAACATGGAAGTTTTATAAATACTGCCAATATGCAGTCTTTTTTTTTAAAAAATTATTAAGGTGCGACGGTAGTACCACATGTAATTTCTATTCTGTAGCGGCCACATGTAGTAAGCGTTGCTTCACGCAGTGGAGAATGGCAAAACAGAGGCAGCCGGCGATCGTGGCATTGCGAAGTAGGCGCGGCACAGAGAGCCTTGCTGACTGTTGCCGTCTACCAGCAGGCTGACGCAAGGACGCACGCTGACCGAGCGCCGAGCGAAGCTGGAGAGTGCTGAGTAGGGGAAGTGAGGCCAGCACGCTAAGTTACGCTGTAATATACTGCGGGAGTAATAACAAGAAGCTGCCACCGAGGGTAAAAAACGTCCTCCTGCCGGATATAAATAGTGGAGCTCTGGCAGCAGCGTATAGAAGCCATTAGGAAGCAGTTCGTATCTGAGGACGGACGTGGTCCGTGTCCGAATGTTCAATCTCCGTAGGTGACGATTCCGGAAGTGTGTTCCAGCTCGCAGGAGTCATCCGTTCGCCGCCAGATGTCAACTTCACCTCTGGAGGTCGGCCCGAGTCCGGTCGGCACGATGGCTGACTAACTACAACGAGAACTTCCAGCAGGACCGGCCGCAGCGCGGTCTTGGGCACAGGCGCCGCCGGGGACAACCCTGCCCCACGGCGCGTCGTCCGTCCATGACGGGAGCTCGCGGACATCGCTATTGATGGCTTCCCAGACGCCGGTGCAGCAGGCGGCGGGAGCTGACTTGACGGCGACGCGACTCCATAGGGGTGCCACACTGGGCTGCCGAACGGCGACGAGTTAATCTCAAGCACAGGGCATCCTGACTTCAGCGGAGCATCTACACAGCAGCAGACAGGCGGAAGGATCCGAAGGGCTGGGCAGCGACGTCGAGGGAGAAATTGTAAAGAAAGCTCAATAAATAATTCTAAAACTCCACGCCGGCTCAGTCTTTGGCGCAGCCACTGTGTCTGCTGCTAACGAGTACTGCAGAAGTCGTAACAAGTGGCAAACGGCCATAACAAGTACTGCAGAAGTCGTAACAAGTGGACATCTGACGTAACATTTCCAAATCCTACACATTTTGAGATATAATTTTGTTTCGCTGCAAAGGGCCATTTTCGTGGCTAAGAGATTGTATTTTCGAGGTACTAATTTTCCAGCTCTAAGTGGGTGCTTGTTCCATTGTAGTCACTGATTTGTTATGTTGTATGTGAATACTTCCTGTTTCTTTGAGTGTAAGTTCTTGTTGCGTATTACAAAAATAAATAATTTCTGTGCTACACTGAAAAAACGACGTTGTCAAAACATTCTATTTTTAGTACTACTAGTAGTGTTCATGTGTTGGAAAATGTTATGGCAGTGTATCGAAAGCCACTGCAACACAACGATAGGTATGCTCAAGGTCACAGAGAAGTGTTGTATTCATACACTAACGCCAGTTTTGTTTTAATAGTGTAGAACATGATAACATTATATTCTTCCCTCCACCGTAAAATGGTTCATACTGAGGTGAAGCATCACCGTCCAAGTTCTAAAAACATCATGTTTCTGAATGTTTAATCTTTGTACCAACAATAATATAACCTCAGATCAAAATGCTAATACATTTAAATACTTTGTTAGGTGTTTTGTACCGGATGGTTATAATTAAAGTGCAGCTACTGAAATATGCTCACTATTTTTATATACTGTATTTAGCATATTTTGTGACAGTACCTTTTCCATGAAATGTTTACAAGACGATATTTGTCTTGGCTTCAGTCGTCTAGTGGAAGTATGATTCCACAGAGCAGTTTCGTCGGCTGCAGAAATGACCTGGTTCAATGCGTATGCCTCATTTTTGGTGCTTCAAACACCATTTCTTCGAATGAGGTTTCTTCTTGAAGTTTATATAAAAAAAAGTAGTAACATAATTCATTTTTCCTGTTCACTAGCAAATTATTATGACGGCGACCTGCACATTGTTCCACCTTCAACACACGCCAAGAGTTCACTGCCGACTGACCACGGTGAAAAACGACTCCAGCGTCAAAGACATTTTACACAACACACAAGCTTCCACTTGTAATCAGTCTCTTTGATATTCTTCGTCACATCTACTAATAGTAATCAATATGCTGTCACTCTCAAAAAATATAAGTAAATTAGCATAAAATAAGGCAAATGACAATTTAAAAAATTCTGACAAAAATAAAAGAAAACATTTACAACTTCCCTCATTAAATTTGGTATCGAAAAATCCGGTAGAAACTAACATATCTCCCAGATCCATTACATTACTCATGGAGGTCCAGTGTGGGTTTAATAATCGCATGGCACCGAAACTTGGTAGGCATGCTAATGAATCAAGGCTGAACCAATTGACACTGGAAATATATTAGTTCCACGTCCCACTCCTAATACATTACAAATGGAAACAGTTATATACGTCTTGCTTGCATTCACAGTATCAGATTTCCACCTGTTGGTCAAAATTATAACTATTTCTTTTACTTTTTTCAAGGTAACTCGGTTCCACAGTATTGCATTAGAATATCTACCAAGTTTCGATGCCATGGAACAGTTACAGCCCGCACTGGACCTCTGTGCATAGCTGCACTTCAACAGTAAGCAGCCAGTACAAGAACATATAGTTTCCAAGTGACAGTAAACATTGTGTCTGTTACCGACTACTTTCTGACACACGGTTTGGACTTGGTAATTCTGTACGTTACATCCTTTTTAGGTACTTTCATGGACACTTTGAAATTGGAAGTATAATTTTAACGCTTGAAATTGGGTTCAAAGTGGTTGAAATGGCTCTGAGCACTATGGGACTTAACTTCTGGGGTCATCAGTCCCCTAGAACTTAGAACTACTTAAACCTAACTAACCTAAGGACATCACACACATCCATGCCTGAGGCAGGATTCGAACCTGCGACCGTAGCGGTCATGCGGTTCCAGACTGAAGTGTCTAGAACCACTCGGCCACAGCGTCCAGATGAAATAGGGTGCACGTTGTTGTTATCTTCCCCTTAAACGGCATTTTTATAGGCTTTTTGTTGTTCATACATTCAAATGTGCTTAGGAAGAAAATTCAGTTTCCTGTATACCATGATACAAGTGTTATCTACAGTTATAGAACAATATTTAACTAATTCCTTTAGGATCATAATTATGGATAACATAAACTGTAGCGATCACAGTTGTAATGTTGTGCGGAAAGCGAACCAGTGACTTCGATTAATTGGCAGCGTACTTAGAAGATGCAACAGCTCTACTAAAGAGACTGCCTGTACTAAGCTTGTTCTTCCTCAGCTGAACTACTGCTGTGCGGTCTCAGATGAGCATCAGATAGGTTGATGGAGGACACTGCCAAAATTCAAAGAAGAGCCGCTCGTTTTATATTATCGAAAAACTGTGGGAAGGGTGCAAAGATATAATACGATAATTGATGTGGCAATCATTAAAACAAACGAGTTTCTCTTTTGTGGTGAGATATTTTCAAGAAATTTCAATCACCAGTTTAATCCTCCTGCTGTGAAAAATACACCTATAAACGGAGAAAGGTTTATCATAATAAAATAAGAGAAATCGAAACCCTCACGGAATCATTTCAAAGGCGGTTTTCCCGCGCGCTGGAACGGTGGAGAATTAGTCTGAAGGTGTTTTCAAGAACTTAATTGTGAATTGCACAGTAGTCATGTAGATGTAGGTCCCTTTTTTGAATAATAGCATGTACCGTTCGCGTGCTGCAATCTTTTTCTGAAAATACAAAAATTAACCATCAAAAATAAATTTTTCACAGTCTGAAATAATGTTCGAGGGTATATAGAACCAAACGTTCTGTTCAAAATTAAAAGTGTTGAAATCGAGAAAATTATGGCAGGAGTCTTCCTCAGAATCATTTCCTCACATGTTCTTTCCAGTAATTCATTTCGAGCTTTACCTTACAACTTAATTTTTAACACCGAATTTGAACTGCCTACAGCTACTGCACAGTATTTCTGAGGGTGCACATTGCCCCTTCTGTGCTACAACAAAGATGTCTAGTTTTCTGAACTGTTTCCTCAGTTTAGTATCATTATCTGATGCGAGTAGACATCGTTTATTCAAGGAAACTTTGTTTGTCAGTAACAGTATACTAGCTTCCCTTCTTTCTTGTACCATCGTGTGTAATATTTCTCCTTAGGTACAAAGATTAATTGACTTTCCCTGCTACTGTATCATTCCCAATTTCAGTACTAAGTAAGTCGTTTTTTCACGTCTCTACAACTCATCAACACGTTTGCCTATGTCTTGCTTACTCTTGCGCCATATCCTGTGGAATTATGATGACCAGTCTTTTCAACAGATCTAACTTTTGCTTGCAGAGGGCAGTAACGGCTTCACCCACTGCGATGTCGTGCCGGATAGGAGGACGGATTGCGGCCAGCAGTGTGTGTTTCCAAATATGGTGCAATGAATTGGCACTGTTCTTGAAAGAGAACTGATTAAACAGATTCATAAGCTGAAAATTTCCAAATGAGCGTGCCGCGCAACTTCCGTAGCCTCGAACGATGAGTTGCGCCGGCAACCACAAACCATGTAGTTTTATCGCCGTGCATTGTCAGAGAAGAAATAGAAAAAATAGACTTAAATATTCTGGGAAACGTCTTTCGGGGTACCCGGTTTAATTATATGCACTGCTACAAACAGGCACTCAGTATAAACAAAGGTCATCAGCCTCGCCTTGAGTCGCAAGAGACATCTGAAGCTTAAAAGGAGGCAGACACACACAGAAAGAGCATAAGTAACCACTCGGATGGATAGTTTCATTGACTCGTGTAAGACGTCGCCTCGTTGTTGTCAAGCACTACCTTCAGCTAGCGGGTGTGTCTATATTCTGAAATGAGTCTTCCGTCCACCTTGCAATTTCATGCTCATAAATACACTACCTTTTCTCAGAAATACGGCCAAAGTAGGAAAGCCCTTCACACACATGCACGATAAACACGATTGTCAGCTTTCCCGTTCTCAGTACCAAATCAGAAATTTTAGTGATGGGGATCACTCATTCCTAAATTCAAGCAAGCAACCCTTGTGAAACACCATCTCCGCTTCACTGAGAAAATGTCACACGCCTTATCCTCGTGAAGGCTACTACCTGACTTCTGACTTCTCGAGCTCCCGAACTGCCCCATTGAATTATTTAAATCTAAAAGTCCTTCGACCAATCAGCATCCAGACCAGATATCAGCTATTTGCATCAGTTACTTTCCACTGATAATGCTTGCTGTGGGGTACTACTTTCTAGCAACATTTTTACACATTTCCTTCCTAAAGGGTGTTAGGAGATATCGGCTTTCCTATGAACACCCATTTACTATAAAATGGAAGACCAGCCCATTGTCTCCAGGCAGTCCAAAAGCCAAAAATACGGCACTACTCTTCACAGTAGCCTCCAGCTTCCTATCAAGGCATCATTGCGTAGCAGAAGGCAGTTGGTGGGTCGATGACCAGTGGCTGACAATAATGTGTCACGTGACACTCAATCTGATAGCGTCATTCCGTCTGATCTGCCTGTAAAGGGACGCTCATTCACTCAATATTCAATGCGCAATGTTGAGAATTGCACAATAATATTGACCGTCAGAGAGCGGTATTGACGTTTTGCGCAGTATACAGGGTGTATCAAGAAGAACCATCCGATAGGGCAAATCTATATTTCTGAACTAATAAACGTATACAATGAATGTTGTTTCCTGATGAACAAGAAAGTCATAAGATTTCTTTTTTTTTATACCATCATGTCCCCCTTGAAGTGCACGGCATATGTCAGTTCGGTATTCAGATTGTTACCACACTGCAGCTAACATGTCTTCATTTATAGCTTCCACAGCTTCCGGGGACCTTGGGGGCCCGTAATGAAAGGCTGAATCATTTGGTCCAGTGCGACCGATCTGTTGTTCAGTAATCCTTTGATTTAAAAATTCCGCGCTTCCTATAGGTAAATGAAGTCCCTCGAATCAGTTTCAACCTGTGAGAAAAGAAAGTTCTCAAGCATGTCGAGGTATGTGTTTCCTGTAACAGTGTTCTCGGTAAAAGGAAAATTGACCATATACCTTTCCCCGTGAAACTACACAAAACACGTTAAATATTGGAGAGCCTCTCTCATGTTGTGCAAATTCGTGTGGCTGTTCCGTATCACATATTCTCACATTATGGCGGTACAAATTCCCATTTAAATGGAATATTGCCTCGTCACTAAACACTAAGAGTGGAAGAAAACTGTCATCCTCCATCTTGCCGAGAACTAAATTACAGAACTCCACACGTTGTTGTTTGTCACCTTCAAAAAGAGATTATCGGGGGCATGTTGAGCTGTCGAGCTACACGGCGAACTATTTCTGCGGACTCCATGTGAAACAACGAAAGTGTTCGACATCTTTGTCAGAAACTCAGCGACGGCCCAGTTGTTTGCCTTTATACGAACAACCTATTGGCCGGCCGGAGTGGCCGAGCGGTTCTAGGCGCTACAGTCTGGAGCCGCGCGACCGCTACGGTCGCAGGTTCGAATCCTGCCTCGGACATGGATGTGTGTGATGTCCTTAGTCAGGTTTAAGTAGTTCTAAGTTCTAGGGGACTGATGACCACAGCAGTTAAGTCCCATAGTGCTCAGAGCCATTTGAACCATTTGAACAACCTGTTTCTCGGAATTATTCGTTCCATCGTCTAATGCTCTGTGTTTTAGGAGGATCCATACCACACCTAGTATGGAAGTCACGCTGAACAGTTATTACTGTCCTGAATTGCGGAAAACGTAGAACACAAAACGCTTTCTTTCGCGACACCATTGTCACTAGAACTAAAGTGGGTGCACATTGCTGCTACCTAGCGGGAAACATGCAAAATTCGAGAGTTTGCTCTTTCCAAAAGTACATTGTTCAGACACATATCTCAAATAACATTACAATTATGATTTATTTTAAATCGAATGATTCGTTTTGGTAGATCCTGTAATGAAGGAGATAGAAAAGTGTCAAAAATATTGTTATCAAATCCCTATAGTGCCACTTTTACTGTATCATGTGTACACACTGATCAGCGAGAACATTATGACCAACGACCTAGTACCGATATAAACCTGTCCAGGCGATAGAAGTGTCACCTCGCGAGGAACGACTGCTAGTCAGATACATGCACGGCGTATGTAGTATCAGTCAGCTTGCCTTCCGTGTGTAATGACCGAGAGCAGAGTGTAATTGCCCAGAGGTTTGGCACGAGGATTTCGTAAACTTTAAGACTTGTCGGGTGTTCGAAGAGTGCTGTAGTGAGTGTCTCCAACACGAGACGAAACCAAGGTGAAACCACGTCCAGAGATCGTGGGGTTGGACAGATACTTTCCAGTACAGATATCAGTCGTCATAGCCTGGGCAGGCTGGTAGAACAGGATAGCCGCTGTGTCGAAGCGGTTCTAGGCGCTTCAGGCAGAAACCGCGCTGCACGCAGGTTCGCACGTTCGAATCCTGCCTCGGGCATGGATGTGTGTGATGTCCTTAGGTTAGTTAGGTTTTAGCAGTTCTAAGGCTAGGGCTCTGATGACCTCAGATGTTAAGTCCCATAGTGCTTAGAGCCAATTGAACCATTTGACAGCCAGAGAACTGTGGCGAAAGTAACATCAGACTCTAGTGCTGGGCAGAGTACAAGTGTGTCTGATCACAGTGCGCCGAACACTCCTAACGATGGGCATTCACAGCCAACGACCCATGTGTGTGCCAATGTTAACACCATGACATTGACAACTACGAGTGAAATGGGCAAGGGACAATTGGCACTGGATGCTCAGAGCACTGCGTAGTCTGATGAATCCTGATACCTTCTTCATCATGCCGATGGGAGGGCGTGAATCCGATGTCTTCCAGGAGAACAGCTCCCTGATACCTGTATTGCGCAACTGAGACAGGCTGGTAGCGACTCCATTTCGCTCTCAGGAACATACACGTGGCAATCCATGGGTCCAGTAGATCTCGTGCAATGCACCATGTATCACACAATGGCTGCAGCGCAAGTAAACCATTTCATGACAGTCATGTTTCCTGATGCCAGTGGCATTATTCACCATGACAATGCGCATGTCACAAGGCCAGAAATGTGATGGATTGGTTCTAGGAACACAGTATCCAGTTACAGATGATGTGCTGTGCACCCAACTCTAAACGCGATCGAACACATCTGGAATCTGACTGAACGTGGTGTCAGAGCTCATCACCCCATCCACTAAATTTTCGGGAATTAACTGACCTGTGTGGAGATGTGGTGATAGCTGCCTCCAGCTTCCTATCAAGGCCTCATTGCTTCCATGCCACGACGTATTGCCGCTTGTAGCCGTGCCAAAACTGGATAAACCAGCTGTTAGGTAGGTGGTCATACAGTTCTGGCAGATCAATGTATATCGAGTTCAGTGTTAACACTGACAGTCTGAGAGCGCTACTGAAGGAGATGACAGAGCTTTAAACATTTTGACTCTCTGTCAATACACAGGACAATTTATAGTACGGTGTAACGGCAGTACAGCGACATTAACGGCAGTTCCTGTAGACACAGAGAGAATTTACACAAACGAATTTTCGCAAAGAACCGTGAGAAGTAAATTACAGAGCATCAGGGAATGTGTTAGCGGATATATAGAAAAGTACCAGGCCATACATTGAGAACCGAAATTTCAGGATGTTCAGATGACGCCAGATACGTCGTCGTCCACAATAGCGGAGGAAACTGAAGAGAATGGTGTCATGACAATATGTTTGTTTATGTTATTTGTAGCCGTTTACAGAACTGGCAAATAATACAACGTCAACTATCTAGTGAGCATACATATTTCTTCTCTCTCTCTCTCTTCACGACTTACCACAACATGCTGGACATAGCATAAGGTAAGATTTCCATCTGTAATCAGTAAATAATTGCTTCAATCAGCACCAGATACACTGCAATGTTCACTGGTAGCTTTTCAAACTTATTTCGACCGTTCTACATAATTTATGCTTGTTTTCTGCAAGGCAGGCCGCTCAATTGCCCCACGCAAGAGCTCCAGATTTTCGAGAGCGTGACATGATCGCTACGGAGACAGAGTTCTAATTTACTCTCACTTTCACACAATATTTTGATACAATATTATTTTCCAATGAGTACTGAGCGTTTGAGAACCCCTTATAGAGTGCGTAGAACAGTAAAATTTAATTTCCACGGTAGTTTAGGTACTGTGAATGTAGTGGACTGACAAAGGCAGCCAGTCCACAGTGAAGTAGCCGAAAGGGCACGCGTCAACTCACGCCGTCTGGCGTTAAGTCTGGAACAGGATACGTGATGAATGTGATAAAGAAAAGAACGTAGCTACTAGAACACTTAACTTTTATATCGTCCTTTGGTATACAGCATTCTTGATGATACAAGTGAGACTCTTTAGATTCATGAAGTAACTAATGGCGCCTTGCTAGGTCGTAGCCATGGACTTAGCTGAAGGCTATTCTAACTGTCTCTCGGCAAATGAGAGAAAGGCTTCGTCAGTGTAGTCGCTAGCAACGTCGTCGTACAACTGGGGCGAGTGCTAGTCAGTCTCTCGAGACCTGCCGTGTGGTGGCGCTCGATCTGCGATCCTGACAGTGGCGACACGCGGGTCCGACATGTGCTAATGGATCGCGGCCGATTTAAGCTACCACCTAGCAAGTGTGGTGTCTGGCGGTGACACCACAATGAGATTACGCAGCCTCTATAGTTGTAACCATGGATGACTGAAATTAAACGTGGAAAGCGTTACATTAAGGAGCGGCAGCGGTACATCACAAGTGTATAAATTTGTACAGGGATAGTCAAAAGCAGGAATAGTGGCCCAATACGGCGCTCAGCTCAGCCTTGCTGGGATTGCCAGGAACCAGGGCAGGTAACAGCTATAGCTTGTGGCGTTGAAAACGAGAGACAGCACACTGCCGAAGACTTGCAGTATTCTCAATCTCTCACTGCACAGAAGGCAAAGCGTAGCTGCCATCTCAGGCAGACAAAACTATAACTATCGGGTGCTGGTAGCAAATTATATGTCAGAGAGTGATACAGAGACCAAGTGGGATCGGCGGTGTTTACTTCCTCCGCACACAGCGCTGCCAGTGCACCGCTTTGAAGTTAGCCGAGTACAGTAATTCCTGATTGGCTGCCAACGTGCACTTTCGCTCATTCCTGAATCTTCAGCACGGGCCTCAAATCGTCGAGTGGCGCAACATACGCAAAGAGAGGTCACTAGTGATGACCACGCCCTCAACGTAGCTAACGGTATTCATCCGCGCCTCCTTAAGTCAACTCGCGCTGAGAACTGAACAGAGAAGCCACGACAGACATTCGAAGGCAGTCATCAAATTCTCGTTGAGACAGCGAGTCCATACTCAAGCAACACTCATCATTTAGTAGGATAGCTACATGCCAAACAGATTACATGAACGATTTTTTTAAGTCATATTGAACGAATTTCTTTACGGGTATATGTGATGCATAATTTGTATTAACGTTAAGGAAGACATGATACTATACTCCTTCTCATTTCATAACAATGAAAAGTTAGTTTCTTTTATCATTTTTATTTTATTTTTCTACAGCTTACCAAAGTTTTAATTAGCTATTCGACCATAGAATAGGAGCTGTTCAGAAAAATTATTGTAGGTTACATTTAAAACTTACATTCCTACGTGGCAGTCATTTTATATTATGAGGCAAATAATCAAACATTTTTGTTGCTGCAAATTGAACTCCAGTCTCAGCCAATGACAGTTTTAACTCCAGGTTATTAAACTCTCGTAAATTTTACGATTGTAGTTGGTACGAATTCGTTTCCCGCTACGGTCGCAGGTTCGAATCCTGCCTCGGGCATGGATGCGTGTGATATCCTTAGATTAGTTAGGTTTAAGTAGTTCTAAGTTCTAGGGGACTAATGACCTCAGATGTTAAGTCCCATAGTGCCTAGAACCACTTCAACATTTTGTTCAGTAACAATATAAAATTTGCCTCCCTTTTGCGTTACATGTTAATAATGGGTAATAACGGTAGAATTCTAATTATGGGTACAACTTTTCTTCTAAATCTGTGATGGGTTATTTATGATGAATTCCATTAACAAAAATACAGTGGGAGTCAGCAGCCCCTAGCGATCGGTTTTATACAGGGTGGACCATTGATAGTGACCAGGCCAAATATCTCACGAAATAAGCATCAAACAAAATACTAACAAAACGAAACTCGTCTAGCTTGAAGGGGGATACCAGATGGCTGTATGGTTGGCTCGCTAGATGGCGCTGCCATAGGCCACACGGATATCAACTGCGTTTTTTAAAAATAGGAACGCCCATGTTTAATTACATATTCGTGTAGTACGTAAAGAAATATGACTGTTTTAGTTGGACCACTTTTTTCGGTTTCTGACACATGGCGCCGTAATAGTCACAAACGTATAAGTACGTAGTATCACGTAACATTCCGCCAGAGCCGGCCGTTGGTGGCCGAGCGGTTCTAGGCGCTTCAGTCTGGAACCGCGCAACCGCTACGGTCGCAGGTTCGAATCCTGCCTCTGGCATGGTTGTGTGTGATGTCCTTCGGTTAGTTAGGTTTAAGTAGTTCTAAGTTCTAGGGGACTTATGACCACAGCAGTTGAGTCCCATAGTGCTCATAGCCATTTGAACCATCTAGGGGACTGATGACCTGAGATGTTAAGTCCCATAGTGCTCAGAGCCATTTGAACCATTCCGCCAGTGCGGAGGGTATTTGCTTCGTGATACACTACCCGTGTTAAACCGGACCGTTTATACCAATTGCGGAAAAGGTCGATATCGTGCTGATATATGGCTATTGTGATCAAAATGCTGAACGGGCGTGTGCTATGTATTCTGCTCGGTATCCTGGACGGCATCATCCAAGTGTCCGGACCGTTCGCCGGATAGCTACGTTATTTAAGGAAACAGGAAGTGTTCAGCCACATGTGAAACGTCAACCACGACCTGCAACAAATGATGATGCCCAAGTCGGTGGTTTAGCTGCTGTCGCGGCAAATCCGCACATAAGTAGCAGACAAATTGCGCGAGAACCGGGAATCTCAGAAACATCTAAGGAAAGAATGCTACATCAACATCGCTTGCATCCGTACCATATTTCTAAGCACCAGGAATTGCATGGCGACGACTTTGAACGTTGTGTACAGTTCTGCCACTGAAACATTTTTTGCACGCGTTCTATTTAGTGACAAAGCGTCATTCACCAAATGCGGTAACGAAAACCGGCATAATATGCACTATTGGGAAACGGAAAATCCACGATGGCTGCGACAGGTGGAACATCAGCGACCTTGGCGGGTTAATGTATGGTGCGGCATTATGGTAGAAAACATAATTGGCACCCATTTTATAGATGGCAAGCGAAATGGTGCAGTGTATGCTGATTTCCTACGTAATGTTCTACCGATGTTACTACAAGATTTTTCACTGCAGGACAGAATGGCGATGTACTTCGAACATGATGGATGTCCGGCACATAGCTCGCGTGCGGTTGAAGCTGTATTGAATAGCGTATTTCATGACAGGTGGATTGGTCGTCGAAGCACCATACCATGGCCCGAACGTTCACCGGATCAGACGTCCCCGGATTTCTTTCTGTGGGGAAAGTTGAACGATATTTGCTATCGTGATCCACCGACAACGCCTGAGTACATGCGTCAGCGCATTTTCAATACATGTGCGAACATTGCGGAAAGCGAATTATTCGCTGTTGAGAGGAATGTCGTTACACGTATTCACAAATGGTTGACGAACATCATTTCGAGCATTTATTGCATTAATATGGTATTTAACGGTAATCACGCTGTAACAGCATGCGTTCTGAGAAACGGTAAGTTCACAAAGGTACATATATCACAGAGGAACAACCGAAACAAAATGTTCAAACTTACCTATATTGTGTATTTTAATTTAAAACAACCTACCTGTTACCAACTGTTCGTCTAAAATTGTGAGCCATATGTTTGTGACTATTACAGCGCCATCTATCACAAAGCGAAAAAAGTGGCCCAAGTAAAACATTCATATTTCTTTACGTACTACATGAATATGTAATAAAAAAGGGGGTTCCTATTTAAAAAAAAACAGTTGATATCCGTTTCACCTATGGCAGCGCCATCTAGCGGACCAACCATAGCGTCATCTGGGAAGTTTCCATCTTCAAGCTAGACAAGTTTCGCTCTTTGTAGTTTTTTCGTTTGATACTTATTTTGTGAGTAATTTGGCCCGGTCACGATCAATGGTCCACCCTGTATATCCAGCAACGCTTTCTAACACCAAGTGTAAGATTTTCATATTTTCTCATTCGCTGCGCAAAAACTACTAGTCCTGCAGAAAAAAAATGAACGTACTGTTTGGAGGGCCCGCATCTCGTGGTCGTGCGGTAGCGTTCTCGCTTCCCACGCCCGGATTCCCGGGTTCGATTCCCGGCGGGGTCAGGGATTTTCTCCGCCTCGTGATGGCTGGGTGTTGTGTGCTGTCCTTAGGTTAGTTAGGTTTAAGTAGTTCTAAGTTCTAGGGGACTGATGACCATAGATGTTAAGTCCCATAGTGCTCAGAGCCATTTGCACCATTTTCTGTTTGGAGGAAATTTATTGCAGAATTCGTCGTTTCCGAGTTATTCAAGGAAGACATACAAAGGTGACCTTCAGTGTCTTTTTATTGAATAACTCGGAAACTGTGATGTAACTGCAATAAATTTCCTGCGAAAAGATCACATTCTTTTTTTTTTTGTGGCAGTAACAGTTTGTGGATAGCGAGCAAGAGAATATGAAAATCTTACTTGTGGTTTTCGAAGGCTTTGCCAGTTGCGTAAAACCCAGCTGTACTGACATCTGAATCACACTGCCCCTATCGTGATAGTGCAATTAAAATGCCGAAGTCCTTGAAGAGAAACATAGATGATGTCCACAGCTCAACACCACGTATTATTCTTACTGCTCGCTTTTGTGTAATTAGCTCTTTCTTCCTAAGCGATGACTGACACGAAGGTATGTACACTACTGGCCATTAAAATTGCTACACCAAGAAGAACTGCAGATGATAAACAGGTATTCATTGGAGAAATATAATATACTAGAACTGACATGTGATTACATTTTCACGCAATTTGGGTGCATAGATCCTGAGAAATCAGTACCCAGAAAAACCACTACTGGGTGCATAGATAACGGTCTTGATACCCCTGGGCATTGAGTCAAACAGAGCTTGGATGGCGTGTGCAGGTACAGCTGCCCATGCAGCTTCAACACGATACCACAGTTTATCAAGAGTAATGACTGGCGTATTGTGACGAGCCAGTTGCTCGGCCACCATTGACCAGACGTTTTCAGTTGCTGAGAGATCTTGAAAATGTGCAGACCAGGGCAGCAGTGGAACATTTTCTGCACCCAGAAAGGCCCGTACAGGACCTGCAACATGCGGTTGTGTATTATCCTGCTGAAATGTAGGGTTTCGCAGGGATCGAATGAAGGGTAGAGCCACGGGTCGTAACACATCTGAAATGTAACGTCCACTGTTCAAAGTGCCGTCAATGCGAACAAGAGGTGACCGAATCGTGTAACTAATGTAACGCCGGGTGATACACCAGTATGGCGATGACAAATACACGTTTCCAATGTGCGTTCATCGCGATGTCGCCATACACGGAAGCGACCATCATGATTCAGTAAATTGAACCTGGATTTATCCGAAAAAATGACGTTTTGCCATTCGTGCACCCAGGTTCGTCGTTGAGTACACCATCGCAGGCGCTCCTGTCTGTGATGCAGCGTCAAGGGTAACCGCAACCATGGTCTCCGAGCTGATAGTCCATGCTGATGCAAACGTCGTCGACCTGTTGGAGCACATGGTTGTTGTCTTGCTAACGTCGCCATCTGTTGACTCAGGGATCGAGACGGGGCTGCACGATCCGTTACAGCCATGCGGATAAGATGCCTGTCATCTCGACTGCTAGTGTTACGAGGCCGTTGGAATCCATCACGGCGTTCCGTATTACCCTCCTGAACCAATAGATTCCATATTCTGCTAACAGTCATTGGATCTCGACCAACGCTTGCAGCAATGTCGCGATATGATAAACCGCAATCCCTTTATCAAAGTCGGAAATATGATGGTACGCATTTCTCCTCCTTTCACGAGGCATTACAACACCGTTTCACCAGGCAACGACGGTCAACTGCTGTTTGTGTATGAGAAATCGGTTGGAAACTTCCCTCATGTCACCCACCGGCGCCAACCTTGTATGAATGCTCTGAAAAGCTAATCATTTGCATATCACAGCATCTTCTTTATGTCGGTTAAATTTCGAGTCTGTGGCACGTCATCTTCGTGGTGTAGCAATTTTAATGAGCCATAGACATAATTCAGATATGTGAATAATTTCAGTTCAACAAAGACAAGTACTTTCTGTTATTACTTTCGGCAGCTTTTCTACTTGTAACACTGTAAGTGAGAGTGTATAAATTTTAGCTCTGCAGCTATACGTCTTTGTGGTCGTAGTTTAAAAAGTCCCGGAGCTAGATTTTCACACGGCTGCCGTGAACGCTATGTGTTCTGCAGGGGTCCGCAGGTCACAAACAGTTCCTACTGCTCAGCACTGCGAGCGTAAACAATTCGCAGAGCGACGGGGCCTTTCCGGGCCCAATTTGTGTGCTAATTGCTTCATAACGTACAGCCGTAAACTGTTTTTCCGAGAAGCAGAATGCCGACATTGCGAGGCCGTAAACATGACACACGTTTACAAAAGAACCATAACGTGAATTCTGTTCTGCGTAGATCTCAACTACAGGGACTAGAAACAAACCTGATTTAGCAATCCGAATTCAAAGGCGCTCCACCTAGCAGAACTCGGGCCAAACGAAACAGAAATCACACGAATCGAGAAGTTAAAAGCGCATAGCTCAACTTCACTGTTAAAAAATCAAATCAGCTCTCCACAAACTGCATAAAATCGCATTGTGCATTCCACCAAGATTCATTGCGTAGCCGTCTTTCAGCAAAAATTTGCTGCCATTCCCATTCAAAAGGCCATCGAAAATTGTTCATTACTATTGTCAATGAGAAAGTGAATTTTCCGCTAGAACCGATGTTTCCATTACCATATTCAATCAATAAACTCTAAGAAAACGAATCTACAGCTTACAACTTATAATGGCGAAATAGTTTCCCTTCTTGGGACATTTACACCAAGGGTAAAAACAGAAATACGACTCACGCCTTTACAGTTGCTCCTGTTCAGTCCTGGGCTAGTTCAAACGTATTTGGAACTGATGCACTGATTTGTTTGATCTGGAAATCCAAGATAAGTTACATGAAGTCAGTACTGAGATTTCACACGAACGTTAATTATATGACAAGTATAAACATTTATTTGTTGAGACACTGGCTCGCGCGAAGAACTGAAATGTACACATCGCACTTAAAGATAATGCCACACCTAAATTTCACACAGCACATCCGCCACCACACACTATTCGAAATGAAGTTGGTACTGAACTGAAATGACTAGAAAAAAATAGGTGTCCTGAGAACAATTTCAGCACGTCAATGGACATCTCCACTGACAATTATTAGGAAAGCAAATTGAAATTTGCAGTGTCTGCATATTTTAAATCGAATGGCTCTAAGCACTATGGGACTTAACATCGGAGGTCATCAGTCCCCTAGACTTAGAACTACTTACACCTAACCAACATAAGGACACCTCACACATCCATGCCCGAGGCAGGATTCGAACCTGCGACCGTAGTAGCAGCGCAGTACCGGACTGAGGCGCCTAGAACCGCTCGGCCACCGCGGCCGTCCAGCAGTAATTGCTTAAGTAATAGATTACTTCCCACTATCACGTGTTACGGCGTAAAGTTGGGAGCGACAGAGAAGAGACGGCTGTGAGAAGAGGTCAGCCAGCCGCAGACTGACCGACCTCCCTCCAGGACGAAAACGCGACAGCAGCAGCCCCTAGGTGAAGAGGACGAAAGCGTCGCGCCAGATTGGTGGCAGACCACTTCGAAAGCAGATTCAACGTTAGCCACTTCGTTAGCTTACCCACCGTAGCCTATATCATTAGTACTCTCTACGTAGCACAAAGTTGTGTTTGTCTGTTGTGAAAAAGACTGTTTATTTTGCATGTAGTCCTTTGCTTGCGTCACATAGCAATGTTAAGCATTTATATTTATCTTCTATAACAAAATTCATTAATACGAGTAGTCTGATTGTATAGCTAACCTTGTATGCAGGGTTCCTAGACACAACACCACAGACCGATTAATGAATAGATCAGCAGGAGAGAAACTTTTCTGGGAAATTGAATAGCTAGACGTCCATGTCAAAATTCAGCTTAACGGCGAAACGAAAATTTTCATAGTAATTAATACCCACGACGTATTTTATCAGTATCAGCACTTTCCCTTCGGAGGCACCTTAGCTCCTGCTTTATTACAGTGGTTTCCATGAAGATTTTGTTTTGTGCTAATTATTTCGGCGAAATTATTGTGTCTGGAAAAACACCAGAGCTGAGTAATTTAGAATGCTTTTATTAATGTCTTAACAGATGCTGAATTGAAATGCGATCTGCAAAAACGGAGTTTCATCAGTATTTGCATAGAAGAATATTATTTTCTTACAGTTAAATACAAACAATTAACAGCATGTTGCGTCCACCTAAAGATGTGCCAGTCTGATATGTTCAAAAGATGAAACTTAGGTTGGTAATTTTTTCCAAGTGAAATAATTTATCATCCCATTATCAAGCATGAAATGAATGCAAACTTAAACACTCTGTCTCGCTTACCATTTGGCAAAGCCCAGACTTCGATTTTTCTGAAATATGTTGTCTTCAGGCCAACGACCTTACCTCAGTGCTAACACCGGTTCCCATCAGACCACCGAAGTGATCGGCTGTCTGGCAGAGCTACCATTTAGATGAGTGACCATCCGGTCTACAGAGCGCTGTTGGCAAGTGGGGTGCACTGAGCCCTTGCGAGGCATACTGAAGAGCTACTTGATTGAGAAGTAGCGGCTCCGGTCTCGTAAACTGACATACGGTCGGGAGAGTGGTGTGCTGACCACATGCCCCTCCGTATCCTCGTCCAGTGGCGCCTGTGGTCTGAGGATGACACGGCGGACGGTCGGTATAGATGGGCCTTCCAGGGCTTGTTCGGACGGAGTTTAGTTTATGTTGTTTTCAAATTTATGTATCTGAAATCTGAATCAGATGCCTACAAGATTTTCCCACTGACCATAGGCAAATCGCTTAAGCAACAGAAAATGATTATTCACTACATTTGGTCATATATTGCATTCGGATAAGTTGGGATCATAAAGGAATTAAACTTAATGTTCATTACGTTGGACGATACCATGTGAAACGGAAAAGTTTTCTATCAAAAGTGCTAAAATTTTGAAGAAATTAAATTCCTGATTCCAGCAGTATTGCAGCATAATACTCCTATCTTACGTCTTCTAAGTGGGAGACATTGGAATATACTCGACACAAAACAACTAACGTGGCAACAATTCAGTTAGCAGAGTTTGTAATTTTCCTTGTGTTCACTGTCTTCGGAATGTAGCACTGTAACTGTAAGATTCAGAATGACCGTTACAGTGCTATCTGTCGGAAACAGTAACCACAAACAAAACTGCAAACTTTCAACCACTTTTTAAATGGGGGGGGGGGGGGGGGGATCGTCAGTCTAACTAAACTAACGACTTAACACCGCCACGCTTCTACGAAAAGCCAGGGACATCGAGCCAACGATATTCCAACTGGACAGAACTATAAAATCCTAGGAAATGTATTCATATAGATTTTGATGGTCACTTTGGGATCCACCGATGGCTCGTCATCAGCGGGCGTTCAGTATATTCAGAATATTCACTTCCGTTTTCTGTCTCGAAAGATTAAGTTGAGTCATTGTCACAGACAAAAGTCCCCAGCTATCGACATTGTAAATTCAGAGACTCCGTCAGCAAATCGGAATTCACCATATCAGAACTGTTTCTTTCGCTCCTGAATGAGAAGGCTATGTCCAAACTCCGTGATTCGAGCACTAGAGAAAATGTTATATTATTATTATTTGTTAGCACTTACCGTTCAATGTCTGATGAAGACAAATCTCCAGCAAAATTGTTGCATGATCTCCCTCGTTGCACTTTAAGGCTGTTGCTGCATCCTCACAGCTCTGATTTAGAGGTTACTTTCACAACAAAGTTTCACAAAAATCAAAAATTTTTCTATCAAGTTTGCAACATTCGCACAAGTAGGAGTCAGGTGCAGTCATTCAGACGACCGGCCGAGTAAACAATACCATTCACAGCAAAACATGCACGTATCAATTAAACTAATTTGCATCTAGTGCATATGTTGATCCTGCCGCAGATTTTTGTTTTTCACAGCTGCTGCCAGAAAAACAGATCGCTGTCCGTATGCAGGCACTGCCGATGCTAGAGTTCCAAAAATGGCTCTGAGCACTATGGGACTTAACATCTCAGGTCATCAGTCCCCTAGAACGTAGAACTACTAAAACCTAACTAACCTAAGGACATCACACATATCCATGAACGAGGCAGGATTCGAACCTGCGACCGTAGCGGTCGTGCGGTTACAGACTGAAGCGCCTAGAACCGCTCGGCCGCAGCGGCCGGCTGCTAGAGTTCCAATTACAAAAGTCAATTGGGGCTACATATTTGAAAGTCGATCCCTGCCTGCCTATACTATAGCCGTATTAGCTGTCACCATTATTAGCGACATCCTTCATGGACATTGAACCATCATCAACGTCAGCATCATTGCCATCAGCGCCAATACCGTGGTCTCTTTTGAATGTGGATGTGAGCCCTGTTTCCAATTTTTGAGCACATGTATCAAGAAATTCTCAAGACAAAACACTGAACCACCATCAGCGTTAGCACCACAACCAATGCTGTGGTCTCCTTTGAATGTGGGTGTGAGCCTGTTTCAACTTTTTGGGCACATGTTTCAAGAAATTCTAAAGGCAAATGTTGGGACGAGGGTTGGATGTTGTCGTCTGCCAATGTCAGCCATCCGACTCCATCATTTCCACAACAGCACACGACTTCCCCAACAAGTTACATCCACCCGCACTACATGACGAGAGTGGGACAGTAAGGGGTGGACACAAAACGGCATCTGCGGTATTTGAACTTACCGCACACGACGCTACATCGCTGTGCTCCGAAGTCAATAGAATACAGCAACTCCACACTGGCTGACAGCTGCCACTTTCGCTGGCTCTTGTATTCCCATCACTCTACAAAAATAGATAGGCGACACCAGATACTCGAAGCGAACTGGTAACTAAGGACGACGTCCTGCACCTAATTAACGGTAGCCATCTGCATCTCCTTAAAAGTCGCGTATTCAGAGAACCGGGCTAGAAGATGCGAAGAAAACCGAAATACTGTCGTCGAAGCCTCATCGAGATAGTGAGTTCATACCTACACCACAATCGTCAGTCATAAGAAGCTACGAATAAATGAACCCAGCCAATTACCAATTCAACACGGAAGGATAAGAAATTTCTGTTCTTGCTTTTGCCAGCATGGCTACTGTTAACATAGTAGATAAGAGTGTATGCATTTTGTCCATGCAGCTGTATGTCTTTGTATTTGTATCTTAAAGGATCTATCCCGTATTCACCCCCTTCAGCTGCAGACGCAACAGAATCCATGAAGAAGAGTGCCAATTCTTCTGTGAAAATAAAATAAATTAGAGACAGAAGTGATAGCAATTTCTGCAGGACATGACAATCATTCTGCAGGACAATGCTGAAGCACGTACAGAGCAAGCTGTTACTGATTTGTTTGATTGGTGGAGCTGCTAAGTGGTATATCCCTGACTTAAGCCCTCGTAAATTTTAATCCATTTCTAAACTGAAGGGAACATTTCCCGACATTCGCTTCAGAACTGCAATAAATTCGTCGCGAAACAGACCGCGCTGCTCGAACTGTCAACACAACTAGCACTGCTTAGAGTACCCAACGACTTCCACATCGCTGGCAACGGGTTATACACAATGCTGGTGACTACTTTGAAAGTCAGTAAAACTTTGAGACACGTATCTATTTTGTGCGAGCTGTAAATAAATAGTTGCCACTATTGAAGTTCCAGCCCTCGTAGGTGCTACACCAGACCTTAACGCTGCTTCTTTTCCATTATGAGAACTGAGGGAAACTTTGCAGTGGTATTCACTGGACTAGCATCTGGAAGCGGTGAGGCGGGGGGTGGGGGGGGGGGGCGGGGGGGGGGGTGGGAGGGGGTGGGGTGAGCCAATGCTCCTCCCGTCATCTAAGAGATTATGAAATTTGTAACGCTTTCTCGAAAGCGGTTAAAGAAAATGTCGAGATGATTTACTTGCAGTGGACAAAGATTTCCTAATATATCTTTTCACAGTTAGAGCTTGTGCGCGGTCTAACTACTTCATCGTCGATGGCTCATAACATATATTTCCCAGTAGGTTCATAATATTTTTTGATAGCGATTTCACTCTATATATAGTTATATGGATTATATGTTATGGAAGTACTAAAGTTCTTTTAGTTATTTTCAGGCAGACACTTCCATGATAGGCGGTATTTCTAGTAATACGCAAGGTAATTTACAAAAGTGTACAGAATTGTAAGGATTGTGTAGCATGGAGCGGAGAAATTAAAGGGATTGTGTAGCATGGATCGGAGAAATTCGTTTCATTTTAAAACAAATTGTTTTCGATGTTATGAAAATAATATACATTCATTTCTCTCTGCGCTCAGTTACACAGTTTGTACAAAATAGTAATGCTAGGAGGATCGCTAGATCAGAGCAATAAAGCAAAGACAGGATGAAAACAATGGATAAATTCCGGAACTGGAGAAACGAATGACGTAAGCTGAGATGACAGTAGCAATCATGCGAACTTTTATTTCACTCACTTTCGGAGGTTCTTACTATTACGCATTTTATTTAGTGTTGCTCCTGGTGTGTACTTAGGCTGTCTAACAGCTGTCACGATTACTTACAAAGCTACATAAAGAAACAGGAGAGTAGAAGGCCTCTCTCCTCCTCTCGGAGGGTCGTTTTATGGAATAGTTGGAATATGGAAGCTGAAGAGGTAGCTCTTTCATTTAACTAACAAGGAAAATTGGGATGTTTTATTCAGAATCTACCAGAAGTAAACGAACAGAAACAAACTGATGAGCCAAATCAAAAGGACTATTCTCACCGTGAGATTAATGCCACCTGGAAGCTTTGCGGCCAACTAACGTGATACGGAAAATACACTACGTGTAGAAAGTATCCAGATAGCTATTTGTGGACATTAAATGTGTCCACCTTGCGCCTGTATGATGGCTTCTATTCAGCTAGAGACAATTTTAGTACAGTTTCTCAATGTATGTAGCCGAGTGGCAGCCCGTTCTTTCTCAAGAGCTGAATCCACAAACTTCAGTGAGTAGGACGCTGTGACTTGGAGCAAAGTTGACTCATTCCAGAAGTGTTTTACTTGGTTCAAGTCGGGACTCCGGACAGACTAGGCCATTCCCAGAATGTTATTCTCTGCAAACCATTGCCTCATAGCTGTTGCTTTATGAAACGGTGCATTGTCATGCTGATACAGTCATCGACATAGAACAGTTCCTCTACTATAAGCAGCAGACAATGTGTTCTTATCCTTCCCCATTTAGCGAAATAAGGGGACCGTTCTGTAACCAGGAAAAACACTTCCATACCGCAACGCCAACTCCTCCCTAGTTTAATGTTGGCACTACACAGGTAATATTCTCCGGAGATTAGCCAAACCCAAACAGTTTGATCAGATTACCACAGGATATAATGTGACTCACAGCTCCAAATCACTCGTTTGCATCATCCACTTTCCAGTGACGTCGTCCTTTACACCACGTAAAGCATCGCTTAGCATTGACTGCAGAAACGTGAGGCATGCCCGACCATAGTACCCCATTCGCTTCAACGTCCTACCCACAGTCATAGTTGGTCTGCTGGTAGCGCATCGGAACGCCAATTCCTTCCGCTGATTTCGTACCATTTTTAATGGCCATCCTCAGCAGTGCAGCACGATCCCTGTTCACGACTCATGAGATCTGCCTCTATTCATCCGTGGCTGTTCTGTCACGTTGGCAGTTCACAACTGCGTCACCAGCAGTCGACTCGAGCAGCTTTAGAAGACTTACGTCTGTGTGTGACGTCCCACACGTTCCAAGCTCTACTGACGGATTTATTCACTGTTATTGCTCCCCTACTGAGACCACAGCACTTTCCTTCTCATTTTGTGCTGGTGGGGCAGCATCACATGTGGCTACCTGCATAATTTTGATTACGTAGTCGACACGACTTGGGAATTCTTCTAGCGAAGATACGGAACGAAAACGGGGATATCCACTGACATGAGCGGCATTAACAAAGTGTAGAATGTTATTGCCCATATCCCGGGAATGAGCATCTCGGAAGTGGTGAAACTTCATTGGCTGCTCGCCTGCTGTTGTTGTATCTATGGAAACTGGTTGCAGGAGGGTGACTGCGTGAGTAGGTGACAGTGTTGGATATGCACATCCCAACATAGAACGTGGAGGTCGGAGGCTATCGCTGTCTACGAAGTAGGAACAATGGTATATCTGCCAACACAGTACAATACTTGTGCAAGCCTAAATGTTTTGTAGCACACCGTCCATGGCACAATGCTGAACAGGTTGCTCAGCAGCAGACAATCTCTGTGTTCCCATGTTGATCCCAACGACATCGTCGATTACGTTAGCTGTAGGCACAGGATCATCGACAACGGACCATTGATCAGTCGAAACGTGTCACTGGGTTACATTAATCACGTTTATTGCTATACGGGGTAGATAGTCGTGCCCAGTCAGAGCGTCATCCTGAGAAGCGGTTGGTCGAGCTCCATGTTTGAGACCTTTGGTAGCAAAGAAAGGCACCATAAGAGCTGTTGACCATGTTGATTTTATGGACGATCAATTGCATAAGTTCTATCTTCAGGGTCGCCGAAAACTACGACATGTTTCAGCAGGTTAATAATCGCTTTAAAAACGCCAGAATTGTAGTAGAGTGGTTTGAGGTGCTCGATAGTGGACTCACTTTAACTTCTTGGTCACCATATTCACCCTACAGTACCATCGTGGTATGATATTTGGGGCCAACTCCTCGCCCATATGCTGCGGGCCCCTTTTTATGTAGGGAGCTGCGATAGCTTTGTGATACTCATCAGGTGCCACATACCTCAGGTACCCTATTAAGGATTTGTCTTATCCATGCCAAGTAGGTTCTCGGTAATATCAAGTTACTAGGTGAAACAGTACGTTAATAAGCAGACGTGTATTTTCAGGCAAAGTACTTCATATCTGGTACTACGGTCAGCACAACACGGTATACCAAATTCGTAAGGGCACAGCTTAAGCACAGAGTGATGTGTTGGTGAATGTGCCAACACCTTGTAGATAGAGGAGGCCGAAAATGCACGCTATCTAACGCAGACGGGCGTGAATTCTGGAACGGGATAAGTAGTGAATTCTAATAAGAAAAGTATGCAGCTCCTTTGGTACTTATCTTTTAATCCATCCTTTGTATACATCGTTCTTGATGAGACATTTCATACGATAACTATCAAACTATGTAAGGCTAATGGCGCCTTGCTAAGTCGTAGCCATGAACTTAGCTGAAGGCTATTCTGTCTCTCGGCAAATGAGAGCAAAGGCTTCGTCTGTATAGTTGCTAGCAACGTTGTCGTACAACTGGGGCGAGTTCTCGTACGTCTCTCGAGACCTGCCGTGTGGTGGCGCTCGGTCTGCGAACACACAGTGGCGACACGCGGGTCCAACATGTACTAATGGACCGCGGCCGATTTAAGCTACCACCTAGCAAGTGTGGTGTCTGGCAGTGACACCACATTCCTCCCCCGCAAATCAGCGAACGGTCGTGTTATAAGGCTTCCGCCCGCCGTGGGGAGGACCCCATGTTGACGTATGCGATGAGGTGGGGAGCCTAACAACAGGCGAGGCTGTGCCACCTGCACCCGGCCATTCGGTCCGAGGGGAGCTAGGAAACGCCTGAAAACCTAGTCCAGGGTGCACGTCAACATGCGGTGTATGCGCCCGTAATGAGACAGGAGGGGCCGAAGGATCGACCTCCATTGCGTCGGGGTATCCGACGCGCGATGACGACATCTGGTCCGGAGCGGGCAAGAGGTCCATGGCGGAGGACATCTGGTCACGGGAAGCGATCGGCGGCGCGTGACCCAGGGAGCCGCCCGGCGGTTGCAGTGACGCGTCCACTGCGGGCGGCGCCGGCGGGAGAACAGGCGGCGGCGGCGGCGCGTCGCCATGAGGCACAATGGAAGGCAGCGTCGGTAACACCTGTGGATGAGGCGAGCCAGTAGATGGGTCCCCAGGGCGCTGACCGGACGACACCGTCGCTGAAAGCAGACGGGGAGCGGCAGAACCCAGGCGACGACAGAGGCGCAGCTGATTCAGATGCCGACGCACCTCACCAGAGGCCCCCAAAACCAAATACATCGCGCGGCCGAGGCAGCGAAGAATGCGCCCTGCGAGCCAACGCCGTGAACCGCGATAGTTGCGATAGAAAACAACGTCGCCAGGAGCAAAAGCAGTAGTCTGCCGCTGCACTGGAACCTGATGCGGCGGATGCAGCAAAGACATCAAGGTTCGATGAGGACGACCATGGAGCAACTCAGCCGGCGAGCGACCATCGCGGGGCTGAGAGCGATACGAAGACAAAAAGAGCAACAATGCGTCCTCCCGAGAATGCGACTCTTTCAACTTCAACATCTGTGACTTGAAAGTCCGGACCAACCGTTCAGCGGCACCGTTTGACTCAGGCGAAAACGGCGCGGATGTCAGATGTTGAATACCATTGGCCTTGCAGAATGACTGAAATTCTGCGGACATGAATTGTGGGCCATTGTCGGAAACAATAGTCTGGGGAAGACCTTCAATGCAAAAAATAGCGGACAACGCTTGGATGGTGGCAGATGACGTCGTGGAAGACATCCGGACAACAAAAGGAAAATTACTGAAGGAATCCACCACAACCAACCATCGAGCATTCCAGAACGTACCAGCAAAATCGATGTGCAAGCGTTGCCAAGGAGAAGTGGCTTTCGGCCATGCAAAGAATTTCGGGGCGGGGCGGATTGTTGTTCGGCACACGCCACGCAACAAGAGCACATATTCGTAATCGCAGCATCGATTCCGAACCAAGTACAGTGCTGACGAGCAAGTTGTTTCGTTCGCACTATACCCCAATGTCCTTGGTGAAGAAGCCGTAAGACAGAGGACTGTAACGAACGTGGGACCACGACTCTGGATTGATCATTATCCGAACGCAACAACAAAACACCACGTCGGACAAAAAGACTCTCCTTGTGAGCAAAAAATCGGCGAACCAACGGATCCTCGATCCGTGACTTTGACAAGGGCCATTGCGTAGCAACAAAACGCAAAACAGTAGCAAGGACCGGGTCAGCAGCTGTGGCCGTAGCGGCACGACGAAAATCAATCGGAAACGATGCGACCACGTCATCGGTTTCCGCATCAATGAACATGCAAGCAAGTTCGGAAGAATCGAATGCTTTATCCTCGGCAACAGGCAAACGGGACAACGCATCAGCGTTTCCGTGCTTAGCAGTGGACCAATACAAGGTATCGTAGCGGTACTGCGAGAGGAAAAGAGACCAGCGAATGAATTTATGCGCTGTACGTGGAGGTACAGGCTTTTTCGGATGAAAAAGCGATGTCAAAGGTTTGTGGTCTGTGATGATGGTAAAGTGACGACCATACAAGAAATCGTGAAACTTTGTAACACCAAACACGAGAGCTAAAGCTTCTTTCTCTATCTGGGAATAATTGCGTTGCGCAGCCGAGAGCAATTTTGAAGCAAAGGCAATAGGACGATCATGCGATCCATCTTTGTGCACAAGCACAGCACCGATCCCGAATTCCGTTGCATCGACCATCAACAAAAGGGGTTTCTGGGGATCGAATGGCGTAAGGCAAGTATTTGAAAGCAACGCCGATTTCAACTGGCGAAAGGCGCGTTCGCAGTCCGTCGTCCAGACGAACGGAACACCTTTACGGCCTAAGCGATGAAGCGGAGCTGAAATGGAAGAGGCATGGGGAACATATTTATGGTAGTAATTAATTTTTCCCAACACACTCTGGAGCTGTTTCAAGTTCTGTGGCGAAGGTAACTCCTGTATGGCACGGAGGTGCTCGGGACTCGGATGTATGCCTTGGGCATTAATTACATATCCCATCCTCGTCGCCAATGATGTGTTGGTGAATGTGCCAACACCTTGTAGATAGAGGAGGCCGAAAATGCACGCTATCTAACGCAGACGGGCGTGAATTCTGGAACAGGATAAGTAGTGAATTCTAATACGAAAAGTATGCAGCTCCTTTGGTACTTATCTTTTAATCCATCCTTTGTATACATCGTTCTTGATGAGACATTTCATACGATAACTATCAAACTATGTAAGGCTAATGGCGCCTTGCTAAGTCGTAGCCATGAACTTAGCTGAAGGCTATTCTGTCTCTCGGCAAATGAAAGCAAAGACTTCGTCCGTATAGTTGCTAGCAACGTTGTCGTACAACTGGGGCGAGTTCTCGTACGTCTCTCGAGACCTGCCGTGTGGTGGCGCTCGGTCTGCGAACACACAGTGGCGACACGCGGGTCCAACATGTACTAATGGACCGCGGCCGATTTAAGCTACCACCTAGCAAGTGTGGTGTCTGGCAGTGACACCACAGAGAGCAATGCTCACTAACTAATGAAGTTCTTGACCTAACTAGCCACCAAATGTAACAACCAACAATTGGTTTCCAATGGCTCCTTTTGAGGAAACGATTAAATTTTCCACTGCAGTAAAGTTTTCTCTTAATTTTGACTAGAATCAGCATTAACGTCATAATGAAGTATCTGATCCACATTAGCAGACGAAATAATCGAGCTGCCAAAATTAAGGAGGAGAAAGACAAATTTAATATTTAGTGTGCATCACACAAAGTTTAATAATAAAGCTAAAAAGAGAGGGTGAAGACTTGTAAAAAGGACCATTTCAACATGGGTTTTAACAAAAGTAGGGATAAGCAGGGATTTATGAATTGACAGAATGTTATTAAGCAAACATAGTCACATATGATGGTCAAAGAAAATTAATATCGGTACATAGACCTGGACGAGGATACCTTCTGTTAAAAATAGAGCTCCACTTGTATCATATATTATAATGGATACATATATTATAATGGATTGGAAGATGGAGTTTCTGAAATCAAAGAAATACACAGAGCTGAATTGTACAGCAAAGGTGACATATTGAACAGTAGATATTTGAAACTGGAGGCTATAGGAGGATGTTAAAAATCGATGGACATATAAAGTAAGAAGTGAAGAAGGACTTTAAAGTAAAAAAAAAGAGCAACCGCCTTCAGCGGCAGTAGTGTTGCACAATGCGTTTCGAACTCTGGGGGCTCATCTGCAAGTGTTTTGGCAGTCTACATTAATTCCTTTCTTTCCAAACTTAGGTTAGCAACTCGAAAGAATACACGGTGAAAGATTACTTAGTAATAACATGTTAGTGAGCGCTAGAGCATCCAGGGTTAATTAACTTGGCTATGGAAACAGTGTCCATCACATATTAGTCTAGTGTAAAACTGAAGACCACAAACAGAATAATGAAGTATTAAATTTTGACTTTACAGAAATTATTTCCGCTTGAGAATCCAACAACGTCCCCACCGTTTGACTGCTGCAAAATACCAACCAAGCATGATATTGAAATAAGCTCCCTCGGGGCTGTACGAAATAAGATTACAAAAACAGAACAAGGAAACAGACAATGGTGGAATTCCAATTAGATTCTGCAGCGAATAGACTTTAGTACTAGTTTCTTTGTAGCGAATATTTCCCGTGCAGCAGATAGACTCGTTCGACTGGGAAAAGCGCGCAGGTCAGTTCCTCAGTTCCTTCAACAGAAAGAGCGGATGAACCAGTGCACAGAACTGAAGACCAGTATCCTAACCAAACACGGCACTATCAATACGAGAACAGCTGGAGGAAAATGAATCTACGTCTAACAACTTCGTGGATCGAGTACGCGGGGAATACACTTCGCTTTATTCACACACGATATCTTGCTTGTAGGAGAAACGACTTGTGCTTGAAGTTGCATTCTGTTGCCAACTGAAAATCAATGTACGTTCGTAGGAATACCTAATTACGCTTGCGTCTGACGGGCGAAACAGTTCAACATAAATCTGATAATACGTGACCTGTCATTGTGTTCTGAACGATAGCTGCTTTGGTCGCTGTTTCCTGTGAGAGATGCCTAAGATTTCTGTGCTTCTAATTTCTGATAGCATACGTTCTACTTCATTAAGATGTTGAGCCAGTTCCTGCTCACTTTCGGTGACCTCTGTCATATTATCACCAAATTGCAGTCCGCAGCTCGTGGTCGTGCGGTAGCGTTCTTGCTTCCCGCGCCCGGGTTCCCGGGTTCGATTCCCGGCGGGGTCAGGGATTTTCTCTGCCTCGTGATGACTGGGTGTTGTGTGATGTCCTTAGGTTAGTTAGGTTTAAGTAGTTCTAAGTTCTAGGGGGACTGATGCCCATAGATGTTAAGTCCCATAGTGCTCAGAGCCATTTGAACCAAATTGCAGGCTGTTGATTTTCTGTCCATCTAATCTTCTCATAGCCTCGTTAACATACAAACTAAGTACCAGTGGTGACAATGAGCAACCTTGTGTTGCACTATGTCACGTAAATCGTCTCTTGTCTATAGAAACCTAAATATTGCAAACGGAACTCACGTAATTTAGGCATGGCATGAGGTGCGGTAGATACTAGAGAAAGGGAGTTCTGGCGTATAGTAGGTCAGTGGTGAAAATAAAAAACCAAGTAGAAGGAGACAGATGACATTAAAGGCAGATACACTATGTCCTTGTAGAGCGATTCAGCTGCGCTATTCAGTTCAAATACTTCCCCAACCTGTAAGAAACTCCTCACAAAGCTATATACAATCTCATCATACCTATACTAAATAGTCATTTGGCTTCAACTTCCCCTTTCAAGTACAGCAATATTAATTTTACCTGTTAGTTTCAAAGCGAAATTCAAGCACGTTTCTGTGTATGAAATCCGATAACTGGCTACGAAGGAAGTATGGTTTTTAGAAAACAAGATTATATCATTTGAACATGTAACCGAATGTTGTCTTATGCATTCGTTCGTGACGTTAGAGAAAACAAGCGTCATAACGGATACGAAGGAAACAGATGGTCAACTGCTGTAATGCTGGGATAAGTGCTCTACACGGGAAATGTGTTCTGCATCTGTAGTGTCTAGCTGCTGTATACTTCTTTCTTTCAAACCAAGATGCGTCAGATATTATAATATTAGTCACCCCACTGGCATAGCTTTGGACCTCTGTAGATGATGTGATAATGGTGCCACTTTCCCACTGAAGAATACATTAAAGTGTGTGTGCGTGAGTGTGTTCAATCGGTTCTATGAGATGAGCGCAATAATTCGCATAGACGTGGAAACTTGACAGAACGGCAGAAATGAGTTATTGCATTTGGACCTGCCCATCATCACGCTGTGGACGCCGTGTATCAACGTGGAGTCACCAAGGAATGCACAAGAGATCGTACAAGACTCGCAGCCATGTAACTCGGTGTAAGGACAGCGGTTGCATTAAAATCCTCATTGATAGAAATTAGAGACGAGTGTAACGCCTTGTCAGTTACACTGTGTTTTCCGGGTGGGAAGGAGCGCCTGGTCCCCGGCACGAATCCGCCCCGCGGATTTGCGTCGAGGTCCGGTGAACCGGCCAGTCTGTGGATGGTTTTTAGGCGGTTTTCCATCTGCCTCGGCTAATTCGGTCTGGTTCCCCTTATTCCGCCTCAGTTACACTATGTCGGTGATTGCTGCGCAAACAAGTTCTCCACGTACGCGTACACCACCATTACTCTACCACGCAAACATAGGGTTTACGCTCGTTTGGTGTGAGACGTTCCCTGGGTGGTCCACCGGGGACCGGACCGCATAATAACCCTGGGTTCGGTGTGGGGCGGCGGAGGGGTGGACTGCGGTAGTCGTCGTGGGGTTGTGGACCACTGCGGCTGCGGCGGGGACGGAGTCTCTCCGTAGTTTATGGGTCCCCGGTTACCATACAATACAATACAAATACACCGTGTTCCAAGACCGACAGGAATTGCTTATGTCAGTTAATGCAGGACTGTCTCAACCAGTTGCCGAGGAAACACTGCGAAGAGAAGTAACTGCTATGGACATCTTGACTCCAGTACATCGCAGAACACTCAGGCACATAGCGACACTTAAGGCTACGCGTCCGCTGTGGGCCAGACGACAAAGAAGCTGCACAGAAGCGACTGGAGACATGTAGTATCATCAGACGAGTCACGATTTTGCTAGTTTTCAAATGAGACGAATTTTCAGGTGCACTGACGTGCAAATGAGGGGTTTAACCCACAGTCTGTCAAGTTTGCAGTTTGGGTTGGTGGTGATTCTGTGACGATATGATAGTGATTTTCATAACATAACTTGGTGCCATCAGTTCAGTTTACTGTGAAAATGAAACAATGAAGTCATTTAAAGATTCTCAGTGGCCTGTTTTTCAGCTTTCTTTTACATTTACATGACAAGCAAGCTGTAAAGAATCCATACCCTCAAGAGGTCCACATCCATGTTTGCATGGCTGTACGTACACGATTCTGCTGATCTGACAATCAGCCAGGTACCCTGTCGCACCATGACTGGGCCAGTAAGTCAAACCATCAAAAATGTATCGTGGTAATAGAAACAGTGGTTGCAATGTAAATGTCATCATATCCTGAATCTGGCATTTCTATGGAATATAGTCGGCAATGGTTGGTTAGTTTTTGAGCTTTCTTTTACATTTTCATGACAAGCATGCTGTGCAGACTTCAATCTCTCAAGAAGTCCACAGCCATGTTTGCAAAGCTATACGTATATGATGCTGCTGCTTTGACAAATATTCATGTACTGTATCGCACTAAGATTGCCCCATAAGTCAAACAATCGAAACTGTATGGGAGTATTTGTAACAGTGGTAGTAATATAGAACTCGTCATACCTGAACCTAGTGTCTCCTTGGGATACAGTCGCCGATGGGTAGTTCTGGATATTTTACAGCTGAAGAAACTTTTGGACAACTTTCCTCCCCAAACTGAGTTCATTATTATGGTGAGAGCGATGTGAGAGTGCGACAGCCCACCACACTCAGTCAGGCTCGTCTCAGCATGCGTGGCTGCTCGCCAGCCCACTTAGTCCGTGCTGGCACATGGCTGGCTCACGTAGCCCGTCCACGTCGCCTCGCCTGGCTTGCCCGTAGCTCGAGAGCTGTGTTCAGGCCCAGGCCGCAACACTCACTCCGTGTGTTGCGTTACACGTCTCACACTCATCTTGAATGCTCGTAACGATTCATACAACATACAAAATGTCTACGATACGCTAAGGCTGTAAGCTATCTCTTATCGGATAGACAGCCACATATACTTTTATATTTCCATGCAAGAGATTTAACAAAAGTAAAATTTAAGGAATTTACCCATTAGCAACATAGTTACCGCGAAACAGTCTGTACAAAATTATCGAAGCACCCTTAGGGAATTATCCAAATGGAACGGAAATCGGTTTAAGTAATGTACGTGTACAGACAAGCAAATGATTATAATTTCAGAAAAATTTGATGATTTATTAAAGAGAACGAGCATCACAAATTGAGAAGTTATCACACTTCCCATTGACTGACAGGGTTGATGGGGGTTCTCCTCAGAGATGTCATGCTAAATTCTGTCAGATTGGTGCGTTAGGTCATCAATATCCCAAGCTGCTTGGAAATCCCGGCCCATAATGCTCCATATGTTCCCAATTCGGCGGAGATCCGACGATCATGCTGGGCATGGTAGGGTCTACCAAGCACGAAGAGAACCACTACAAACACTCACCGTGTGCGGGCGTGCACTATCTTGCTGAAATGTAAGATGAGGAAGACTTGCCTTGAAGGGCAATAAAAAGGGACGTAGAAAATCATCGACGTACCGCTTTGCTGTTAAAATAGTTCAAATGGCTCTGAGAACTATGAGACTTAACATCTGAGGTCATCAGTACCCTAGACTTAGAACAACTTAAACCTAACTAACCTAAGGACATCACACACATCCATGCCCGAGACAGAATTCGACCCTGCGACCGTAGCAGCAGCGCGGTTTCTGGACTGAAGCGCCTAGAACCGCTCAGGTACAGCGGCTGGCCCAGATCGTCAGATCCCTCCCGAATCGAAAATGGTTGTGGCGTTTTGCACAGTGCTCTCCAACCATCTAAAGATATGGACGATCTAACGCACCAATTGGATATAATTTGGCACCATATCCCACAGGAAGACATCCCACATCTCTATCAGTCAACGCCAGCTACCTGCATATGGCTCAGAGGTGTACCAATGCGTTACTGACTTGCTAAGTTTGTGACGAAGATAATGCTCACGATTTTAGATGGGCGCGTTCATCAGCGCTTCAATTTGTGAGTCTCTTTCTCTTAAATAAATCATTAACTTTTCCTGAAATTTTTATCATTTATTTTTCTGTACATGACATGACATCTACTGATTTCCGCCCCATTCGGATAATTTCAGCGTGGTGTGTCTCTATTTTTTTTTTCCTTAAAGTGTATCTTATCCTGGCAATTGTCTCAAGAGACAAGAAACATGAAGCTTACTTGATCACTTTCAGACTAAAAAAAGAACATTATTATTTACATGTACTTACATGAAAGAAAATATGCAATTTTACAGCAAACGCTTTTCATTAAATTCGTACAGAAATAATTTTGTGTTAGTAGGCTGCCATTCACATTTTGAGAACTATTCTCGCACCTTTTATCTGAAACGGTTACTCTTATGGGATTAAAATTATCTTCCACCAAGGCGCTACTAGCAAGAATAATTTAAATTTGCTTGCAGCCCTAATGAAGTTCAGAAAGAAATTCTGCTCTAATTTCCGCTAGAACGAAACCTATTTGCGTCTCCAAAAATGGTTCAAATGGCTCTGAGCACTATGGGACTCAACATATTAGGTCATAAGTCCCCTAGAACTTAGAACTACTTAAACCTAACTAACCTAAGGACATCACACACACCCATGCCCGAGGCAGGATTCGAACCTGCGACCGTAGCAGTCCCGCGGTTCCGGACTGCAGCGCCAGAACCGCACGGCCACCGCGGCCGGCAATTTGCGTCTCCGCTATAATGCTTGTCAGTCTATGATTTGAAGCCAACATCAGTTACATAATAAATCCCGAAGAATCCCTATTTGATACAGCCACTTTCCACTCACAAAGATAATGTGAGTCCTATGAAACAACGTCCTAGGATAGAAAGTTCTAGGTTAACTTATCTCCTCAGACTCGGATTGTCTTGTCTCAGACGTTAAGTTAATCTCTTACTCCAATTACGTTTTCCCTTTCACTATGTAAGAGATACTAAATAAGGGATACTCAGTAGCTCTCCATTGTTTTCTTTCACATAGAACTGTTTTTATAGCTTTCATACATCACCACCCAGCCATTGAAGTAGCTCCGGCCAGATTAGGTGTATTTCAGACCAAATCAGCTTAAACAATATCAGGTTAAGGAACGCAACGAGCTTCGGTTTCCTACACTCAATGATACTACGTACACAACTGTAACGGTGGTTATTCTTTTGTTCGTCATGCAGATTCTTCACTTGACACATATACAGACACTGGGGACGTGTTGCTTCTGTGTGGCTCAGAGCCTACCATTTCCATTAATTCCGTGCGCTGACATTTGGAGAACTCTACTGCTATGCTGGAACTACAAACAATTTCATCTCACAGCTTAAAACTTCTTTGTGTGAGTCTACTGAAATAACTGAGTAGTTGAAACTTAGTTAGTGAAACTGAACCTACCGTCTTCTTACATACTTTTATCATTTCAACACTGACCTACGGACTTTTCCCAGACAATGACAACTCAGATTTAAACTATGCATTTATTGCCCACAATCTGACTGCTGTAAAATAACAACATGACTTCAAATAATTAACACAAAAGTGTGGCCCTGAATCGGAAGAAATCCTAACAATGACCCATACATTTTCATAAGTCAGTTACATCACAGAAAATCTTCATGACATGAATTACAGCAATTACAGCAAGCAGCAACTACAGCCAGGTAAATAGAAAGATTCTAACTACTATGGGCTCTAACTTCTAATAGGCATAGGGTTAGCAAAAGAAAGATTTTGTTGAAGAACCAACAATTTATTTAGCAGTTTTACCTTCTTCATGTTACATCCAGTTCCGAATATTATATAATCGTCAATAATTCCACTACCCAATATCACGGTATAACTATATGGGGCCATTTATCACGGTATAATTACATATTTTTATTTTTATAATTATATTTTATGATTTTGGTTGGGGTGTCTTTAAATATTTTGGGATAGCGTGAGACTTTCAATTAACTTATACTGCGATGACACTCGTACGGAAATCGGCTGGCTCGAAGTACGTACGATATTATATTTTTTAAAACACCACGCGCGACTCACTGCCTTCTAATAAATAGTTTGCGTGAGCGCTGCTGTTTAGAAAAAAAAATGCGTAATCTTACGCAAACTGTAATTATTAATATGGGCTCAGGGGATACTGGTTATTTATGAACCAAACTACACAAAGATTAACTGAGATATTGCTGAGCTCATTGAATGGAATTACTCTCAATATTTCTTGTTCATTATTTGCAAGCAAATCTGGAAAGAATCTCATTTGCTGTTAAGCGGCCCAACTCGAAACATACTGAACTCATTGAGTATTCTAAATATTAATAAACAAAATCTATTTTTACTCTGTTAATTCTGAAACTATTGTAAGATGAAGACAGAGAAACCTCACACATTTACATTTAATATTATGACATGAAATTTTAGTTATATAATATAGTCAGCGTAGTGCCCGACTAAATCCTGAGCTCGCTGCACTACGAAGTTTTGTAAAAAATTTGGTAATTATAATTGATGATTACTGTCATGAGAGGTGCCCATTAAGTCAACAATACACACTTTCTCATGACAATTATAAGTATATTTTACTAAATTACAACCAAACTTACAATAAATACCGTACTGCTATACAATGCCAGCCTTCCGCTGGAAAAAAATGATCTCTGATCATGTTCATTTTCATTACACAGATATTATAAACAAAAAATTTTCTTTGTTAATCAGACGAGGAAATGAAGAAATATTAACACAAACGCACAATTTCTTATCGAAGTGCTGCCGGATTTCATAGAGGAAGCGCCACTTGGACTACGTATATATCTGCCATACAAGTTTGCAAGTCGGTTTTGTTTGGAAAGGTACACACTCATCTTCTTCCAGAACGCTGCTAAGAACGAGAAGATGTTATCAGCTGGGCTGTACATTCGCCTTACTTGAAGCTACTGGACTTCGTTCATTGTTGTAAGTTCAAACATGAAATCTAGGGACAAGTGAGGACGTAGTACTTTTGTCATCTGGGCAAAGATATTGCAGGTATCTGTCCAGATTGCTCAAAAGCACCAGCGAATGCAAACGTGTAAGCAAAAGACGGTGGATATTGACAGCACTTCATTACGTGATTTTATATAAGAATTGCTGGCGTTGTAGAAACACGAGTAGAAGTGTTAACGCAGTAAGATGGCGAATAAATCTTAGATTCAACTCACTGTGTCCTCCAGATGGTGTGGCACAGCAACCACGTGTGGCGGAGTGTAATTATTATCATCTTTAATTTGAACTTTTCACTCAACCATTCCGAATTTCAGGGTCTATGTTAGTATGACACGCCACCAAGAGCTTTTTTAATTTTATACGATTCCTTGTTCAACGATCTGGTTTTCGTGCTGCTGCACTTGTTGGATGTGTTCCAATCTTTGTCTTTCTCCATAGTTTTTACCTCCTACAGCACCCTCATGGAATATCGAAGTAACTCCCTGATGGCTTAGCATGTGTCTTTATGAACTCCCTTCTTCTTGTCACTGCTTTACATATGCTGCTTTCTTCTCCGATTCTGCGGAGAAACTCCTTACTCCTTACACTATATTATCAGTCCACGTAATTTTCAGTATTCTTCTGTAGCACAACATCTCAAACACTTTGATTCCCTTCTGTTCCAGTTTTCCTACAATTCATGTTTCACTACCATTCAATGCTGTGCTCCAAACGTACAATCTCAGAAATTTTTTCTCCAGTTTAAGGCCTATGTTTTATACTAGTAGAATTCTTTTGGCATGAAAGCCGTCTTTGCCTACACTAGTCTGCTACTTGCTTCGTCCGTCGTGAATTATTTTGCTTCCAGGGTAGGAAAATAACTGCTCTTTGTCTACTTCGCGATCAGCAGTTTCGAGGTTAAGCATCTTGTTATTTTCATTTCTGCTGCTTTTCAGTACTTCCGTCTTACTTCTGTTTATTCTCAATCCATATTACGCTCTCAATAGTACATCGTATTCAGCACGTCCTCTAATTTTTCTTCACCTTCCCTGAGGATAGTAATGTTCTGAGCGAATCTTTCACTGATACCTTTTCATCTTGAATTTTAATCTCACTTTCTTGTATTTACATTGTTTTCTTGGATTTGTAGATTTACCAGTATGATCGAAATACTCTCATGCTCATAAATGAATAATAATTGCAGAATGTGGTGACACACAACGTGGCACTACACAAACCTGCCGCTAATAGCATAGCCACATAGGGAAAACACGCGACACAGATCTGTAAGTCCACGGTATTGGTGATAAGTTGAGAAAACCGTCCGGAAACACATGTGCTTCAAAACGCCACTGTTTCCTGCGCATATACCCCGACATCAATATGGGATATGATCACCATGCACACGTGGATTGGCATACTCGGGTTCAGGTGGTCGAGCAGCTGCCTGCGTATAGCCTCCCATTCTTGAACCAGTGCCTGTCGGAGCTCCAGAAGTGTCCTAAGGGTTTGAATACGTGCAGAGATACGTCGACCGAAAGCATCCCAGACGTGCTAGATGAGGTTCAGGTCTGGAGAACCGGCAGTCCACTCCATTCGCCTGATATCTTCTGTTTCAAGGTACTCCTCCATAATGGCAGCTCGGTGGGGCCGTGCGTTATCATCCATCAGGAGGAAGGTGGGACCCACTGCACCCCTGAAAAGGCGGACATACTGGTGCAAAATAACGTCCCGATACACCTGACCTGTTACAGTTCCTCTGTCAAAGACGTGCAGGAGGATACGTGCACCAATCATAATCCCATCCCACACCATCAAACCACAACCTACATTCATGTCCCTTTCATGGGCATTAAGGGGTTGGTATCTGGTTCCTGGTTCACGCCAGATGAAAACCTGGCGAGAATCACTATTCAGACCATACCTGGACTCCGTGAACATACCGTGCGACCACTGTTCCAATGACCATGTACTGTGTTCTTGGCACCTGGCTTTACGGGCTCTCCTGTGACCAGGGGTCAGTGGAATGCATCTTGTAGGTCTCCAGGCGAATAAACCATGTCTGTTCAGTCGTCTATAGACTGTGAGTCTGGAGACAACTGTTCCAGTGGCTGCGGTAAGGTCCCAAGCAAGGCTACCTGCAGTACACCGTGGCCATCTGCGACCACTGATGGTGAGACATCGGTCTTCCTGTGGTGTTGTACACTGTGGACGTCCCGCACTGTAGCTCCTGGACAAGTTTCCTGTCTTCTGGAATCGCTGTCATAATCTTGAGATCACACTTTGTGCTACGACCTGCTGTGTTTGACCAGCCTCCAGTCGCCCTAGTATTCTACCCGTCATCAATATGTCCTTTGAGCCATTTTCAACACACAACAACCATCAGCACGTCTGAAAACGTCTGCACCCTTACTCGCTGCTCGGTAATCTGACATGAACCACCTCTGTGTATGTGGACTGCTGCCAGTGCCACCTTGCGACGACCGCAGGTCAAATGCACCACATGGTCATACCCCTAGGTGATTTAAACCCGCAAACCGCCCACCAGAGCGTTGTTTCACCATGTATGAGCATTATTCTTAATCTATGAGCATGAGTGTACTATATCCTTGTCTTACACCTTCTTTAATCCGAGAAAATTGTTCATGTTCTTCCACTGATAATGATCCTTCTTGGCTCTACTACATATTGTATATTACCTGTCTTTCTCTCCTGTTTACTTTCCTATGAGTTTCAAACATCTTGCACCATTTCACACCGCCAAAAGCTTTTTCCAGATCGACAAATCCTGTAAATATGTGTTCATTTTGCTTCATTCTGGTTTCCATTATGAATCACAACGTTAGGGCCGCCTCTTGTGCCCTTATCTTTCCTGAAGTAAAAACTCATCATGATCTAACATATTCTGAATTTTCTTTTCCTTTCTTCTGTATATTATTATCGTCAGGAACGCATATGCGTGAGTTTTAGGTGATTGTGCGACAGTTCTCACACGTATCTGGTCTTTCTGTCATCTGAGTTGTGTGGATAATTTTCCGAAAGTCTGATGGGCTGTCGTCAGTTATTAGATAGCCTGAATGATCGTGTATTGGGCACTTCTCCCAGCATTTATAAATTCCGGTGGCATGCAATCTGTTCGCTATGTCTTATTTGACCTCAAGTCTTCAAAAACTCTTCAACTGTGACTCCAATACTGCATCTCCTGTTACTTCCACTCTGATTACTATTTCTTCTTCTATCAAGCCGTCGGACAATTCAGCACCCCCATGAAGGACATCATTGTACTCTTTCCACGTATGCCCTCTCTCCTCCGGAATTAACAGTGGGTTTTCCATTGCGCTGTTAATGTTTCCCCACTTGCTTTTAATTTCACCGAAGGTTGTATTGACCTATTTATTTTCTGAATCAGTCATTGTAATGCCGAATTCCTTTTCGATTTGTTACGTTTTTCTTAGAGACATTTCGTGCTGGGTGCCCAGCACTTTCTCTTAGTTTTATTCCTAGGAAATTTGATTTGTTTTCATGTACCTGTCCTTCCTTCAACATTTTTGTTCTTCATTTTTTCGTCTGTCAGTCTCTACAGCTACCCAAGATCTCTCCGCAGTTTTCTTCCTTGTACCTGTGTTTGTCCGTCCAACGTCTCTGTTACTTTCAGAGACGTCTACCAGTTATTTTCGACAGATATGCCTACTCTGGAATTTCTTATCGCAAGTATCCACTTCCTTAGCGAGCTTCAAATGCGTCTAATCATTCGTCACTATTTCAATCTCCCACTTCCCTCACAATAATTCGTTTGGGCGATTCTCTTAAACTTCGGTCTGTTTTTCATCGTTACTGTATTGTGATCTTCTCCTTGGTACGTCTTAGAATCTAATTAATGATTTCAGAATTTATGTCTGACCATTATTTAATCCAGCTGGTATCTTCTCCAAGCCATTTTCTAGTTTTAGTATTTTTTTGTGACTCTTGAACAATATATTCGCTATTACAAGCTGAAATTTATTTATTTGGTTTTACTAGCTGAAATTTGTTGCAAGACTCAATTAGTCTTTCTCCTCTGCCATGTAGACTACCAGGCCCATGTACCATGGTAACCGTTTCTTCTGTTCGTTCTCCTAAAATTGCATTCCAATCCCCCGCGATTATTAGATTTTCATTTCTCTTTACGTACTGAATTACTCGTTCTACATATACATATGCGTTTTCTATCTCTTCATCTTCTGCTTACAACATGGGCATATGCACCTAAACTAATGTTTTCACCGTTCGTTTGCTGACGAATCTCATGAATACGACCACATCACTCAACTGTTCATAGTAAATCACTGGCTGTCCTACTCTTACTATCCATAACGAATCCAAAACCCGTCATACAATGTCCTCTTTTTGTTAATATTACCCTATATTCCTTTTTCATATTACCTAGCTCACTTAACAAGTGGAACTTCATTTAACATTTCTAGTGAGTGAAAGGACTATGTTGAAGTTAGTGTGATACACTGTTTCAAAGCACATTACATTTGATTTTATCTTGGAGCTCTTCCATTAGGTCCGTGTTTGCATAGAAAAACAGTAATATCAGAGATTGAGTCCGCCTTGATGCAAAACACCTTGTTATTCGTTTATTTCTTTATTCTCCCAAACTAGTTTCGGCGAAAAATATCACCATCATCAGTTGGTTTTTTTAATCTAAAACATGCAGAAAATAGCATGGTTATACAAACACAGTAGCACATTATTACTTTTATACTATTTGTTTTTTGAAATATATTTACTATGGATACTTTCATAGTACCTTATTTATTGTATCTTACAGTATGTTTTAAGCAATTACTGTCGCTGTTTGGAACTTATTTTCTGTGCGCTTTTTTTCTGTTGCCGTTTTTTACTTAGGGAACATCATGTCATCTGCAGCCATGTGAGCGGCTGTTAGTAATAAAATATTAAAAGGTGAAGTTCGTATGACAGCATTATATACTTGTGGTGGTTATAATGTTGTGGAAACCAGTTATTTGGCGTGTATGGAGCTGTTACTTAGCTATTCGTGTACCAAGTTCGTTGGGTTGCATGTAGCTGCTTTTATACACAGAAAGCCAAAACTTTCGCACTTTGTTTCTGTTCCAGAATATTACCCCATCTTGCTATTCGCGTGTGTTGCGAGAGGTGTAACGCATGTGGCGAGAAAGGCTGTGAAAACTGTAGGGCGAATTACGACGACTTCTGTTCATTATTTATGTTTCTGTGGGTGATCGGGAAGTGGTTCTTTTGCGTGTGTGTGCAAAACAAACATCATAAAGAAACTCAACAACAAGGTAAAACGAAAACATGCAGTACACACAGGCAGTACAGCAGACCACACCACTCCAGAAATAAGCGAGACATGCTGCACAATAACATACAATAACAAAATATCACATAGAATAGGAAACATTTTGAAAAAGCGAGGGATCCCAATAACATTCAGAACAAACAATACGTTCAGAAAAGACTAAGACCAGTCAGAAATGCCTCAGACAAATTCATCAACGCTGGAATATATCAACTCACTTGCAACTCATGTCAGGCATAATACATAGGACAAACAAGCAGAAACATCCGAAGAAGGTACACAGAGCACATGATAGCTCTGAAGAGTGGAAGCACAAATTCAACTTTTACAGAACATCTAATGAACAAAAACCATAACCCCACTAATATCGAAAACCATCTACACATTCTGAGAAACAGCAACAGTCTATACCGACAACTAACAGTAGCAGAAAATTATACATACGATAGGCTATAGTCGAAGGGAAAATGTAATAAAGGAAAACACAACACTTTGCAACAACACACTCTTTACCGGTCCGAGATAACTGACCAAGGACACAGAACAGAAGGCACACACACGCAAAAGAACCACTTCCCGAACACACACAGAGACTTAAATAATGAACAGAAGTCGTCATAATTCGCCATACCGTTTTCATAGCCTTTCTCGCCACATGCGTTACACCATTCGCGACACACTCGAACAGCCAGATGGCGTAATATTCTCGACCAGAAACAAAATGCGAATGTTTTGTTTTTCAGTATAAAAGCAGCTACATACCATCCAACGAACGTGGTACACGAATAGCTAAGTAACAGCTCCGTACACGCCAAATAACTGGTGTCCACAACACTACCACAACCCCAAGTATATATTGCTGAGATACGAACTTCACCTTTTAATATTTATTTACAAACAGCCGCTCACATGGCTGCAGATGACATGATGTTCCCTAAGCAAAAAACGGGAACAGAAAAAAGCTCACAGAAAATAAGTTCCAAACAGGGTCAATAATTGCTTAAAACATGCTGTAACATACAATAAATAAGATACTACGAAAGTATCCATAGTAAACTATATTTCAAAAACCGAATAGTAAAAATGTAATAATGTGCTACTGTGTTTGTGAAACCATGCTATTTTCTGCATGTTTTACAGGAAAAAAAAACCTTACTGATGATGGTGATATTTTTCGCCGAAACTAGTTTGGAATAATAAAGAAATAAACGAATAACAAGGTATTTTGCATCAAGGTGGACTCAATTTCTGATATTATTGTTCTGCATTACATTTCTTGCAAAGTCAAAACCCAAGAATTTTTTTCTTTAGTAAATAATACTAAAGGATACGCTAACACTTTCTTTATTGCAGAGATGTGAATCGCCAAGAGTTTCTGTGAATTTTACTTGCAGATGGTACACAATGAAATATAGTAAAATGATGCAAAGAGCTTCCATCTGAATACAGATGACTTCCCAGACAATTATAATAAAACAGAATACAAATGAACTGCCACGAAATTTTAATGAAAGACGCTAGTCTCCTCTAGCTAACAGTCGAGCGCAATTCACTGACTCCGACATAAAGTTAGAAACTCTTTATAGAATATGTCCCTTCCATTCATGAAATTTTTTAACTGAGCAGTATACTGAAATATACGGAAACAACGAAGTACGGAATCTTGTGCATGTCCTTTCAACAAGTTCCAATAGCGACACAATTCACTAATTGTCTGTATGATACAACTCGACACCGTTTTTACTCTTCAGAAGGGGTCATTCCCGATAAACCTCAGGCCACTAAAACCCAGTCAATGTGACCTACTCAAAGGTACCATTAGCCCTATTCCGATACATTAACTCGGAACAGCAGACACACGAAAACATCAGCCAAACCACTCAGCCAAACCTGCTTTCTCTAATATCAGTCCCAACTTGTACACAAAATAACATTCATGTCTATGTCCTATACGGACCAAGTAACCGCTCTGCAGTGTCACAGCGAGCAGCGTCCTGCGTGGAGAGTGAGAGCGCTTTTAGGTACTTGTAGTCTGAATGCGGAAGGGCGTTCCACCACTGTGTCCAGTAAGCCGCTGCTGTAACTAGGGTGCGCCACGGTCGCTCTGCTCCCAGCGCCACGTGACATCGAGAAGCACGCGCCCGAATTCAAGCCAGCGCATCTCGGTATGACTGCTGTCGTCAATCACATCAAAGTAATTCGCAGTTGCGAATAAGGATTACCATCAGCTGTAGAATGGAATGACGACAATGAAAATTTGCGCCGGACCAGGACTCGAATCCTGATTTCCCGCTTATCGCAAACGGTCGACTATCCGCGCTCGACTCACGGCCAGACAGACACTTCTATATGTCGTCAGCCATGTGTCTACGACCTTCACTCATACATCCATTATGTATACTTTGTACGGGTCAGACGTCGAACTTGAAAGTCGCTTGCCCGGTATCGGTAGATAAATACGGTATTGCAGTGCCTGCGTTATTCTGATTGCGATGCAAAGTTCCTTTGTACATGTGTGCACGTCCAAAGGAACTTTGCATCGTAATCAGAATAACGCAGGCACTGCAATATCGCAGTCGACAAATTTCTCTCGTTCCACGTTGCATAGTAGAGTGTTACCCTTTGGGCTGTTGTTCCATCGTTTTCTCAAGGTCAGTTCCCCTGGTAGGCCACTCTTGGAGACCGAAATGGGAGACTAGTCTGGAATCTTTTGACAGTTCATAGATCATCACAACTCTTTTTGAGTTACAGGACACATGTCGTATGGACACAACTTACGTGTCTTTAATACAGTGGTTTCCATAGACTTATGCATTCTCATACCATTGATCATTCCTGATCCTTCCACCTTTTACAGGCAGTTTCCCACCCCACGGACAAGAAAGTGTCCTGAACCTACGTCTATTTCATCATCCCCTATGGTAAGGGAGATAGCGGAATGAGGGTGACTTCTTAAGCCGGAAGTCTTCGGCTGTCACTACCGACGATTTTTATTCAACATTGAAGCAGTGGCTAGTTTCAAACCCGTGGGTCAGTATGTTTTGCTAGACAGAGATGCTACCCCTGAGGCACTGGGAGTAGTTACGAGAACACTAATTTCTGGTCCACGTGCTACTGGAAGTTATGGTCGTGGTGACTGCATTGCATTTTGGTATCCATGGAAAATTCATTCGGTTAATATATATTACAAATAGCTTACACACACACACACAACACACACACACACACACACACACACACACACACACACACACACACACACACATATATATATATATATATATATATATATATATATATATATATATATATATATATATATATGTAACCGAGCACAGATGCGCACATACAGGAATATTTAGGTGCATTACATTTTACGAATATGCAGTGTCATCACCAAGGCCCTAGATTCAATCTGTTCATGGCGCAGAAAAGATGTTCATGCACCATCTTCATATGATCATCAACTTTAATTAGAAATTGTTACTAACTGCAATTCGCTATATGTGATTGCAGAAAATCTCCTACCTTGCCAATCGTTTTGGGACTTTCCTCGGATGTTTTTTACAAAATTTCGGAACTCCATCTTTAATCAGTGTTATGTAACGGAGTAACCAGCAACGATTTGCATTAAATAAATTTTATTTGTTAACTCGTTTCAGGCACCTAGTGCCCTTCTTAACAAGACTGTAATTACACTCGCATCATTTTCGAGTGTCAACAATAAGATGCAAGCTGCATATTGCGGTTATCCGACGGCAAGTGGCACTATGGAGGGGAAAGTTAGGAAATAGTTCCGAACAACTGAAGTGTGGTCAGCAGCATCTAGCGGGGAACCTGTCAGCAGTACCCAAGTTCACAAATTTCACATCCATAGCAACACTTGCCGTTGGACCGCAGTAACATGCTGCATGCATCCCACTGATGACATTCGCAAATAATGCGATAGTTATAACCTTCGTAAGAAGGGTACTAAGTGCCTGAAACCAGTTAAGAAATTTAATTTCTTTTACGTAACTTGTAATATTTCAGGCTTTACAGCCATCATTTTCAGCTACAACAAACTCTTCTTCGAGCAGCTGAGAATTCCGCAGTGGGAACAGGACGTAATGTGGTGTGAGGTACCGGTGACGGATGGGTTCTTCGATACGTGTGTCGTGAGAAAGACCCCCTAGATTGTTAAGTTGTGGTTCTTCAGCGCGATTGGCTGCTGTGTTCGGAAGTAGTACTGCGAAATTGTAGACTACCGTTATTAATATTAAAAGAACTGAACAGTTAATTTACTTCCATTTCATATAAAAGCCTCTCTCAATAGTAGGCTGTCATTCTATTATTTCAAAATTGTTAATTAGCAGCAGAATAATAATCAGCTGCTAAACGTAGAGGCAGACGAAGCACTTCACAGATCTACAGCTCGCGTCCAACTCGGGTGGCGGGCGAGGTGGTTCGCTGCAAGTTCAGAGCTGGATCGGCACTGTCGGAGGACGGAGGTGTTTTCTACCCCGGCTTGTATCTGTTAAGATGTAATGAGCAATCTGTGATTCTTAAACATAACAGTTCGATCGGCAGTCTTGCAGGACAGACACGTTCTCTGACGAGGTCGGTTTTGGTTAAGACTTCAATTAGGCATCTCTAATTTTTGGACATGTAACAGCGAACTAGTTTGTTAGTAATTACACAAACACGTTGTTCAATATTTTGTTTGTTCTCTGTAAATGTGTGCAGAATACAAATTATTTGCGATTCATAACGTGGACTATAATTGTGCAATTTCTCGTATTCTGCTAATAAAAATCGATTCGAGTCCCTTTTAAATAAACAAGTTCAAAATTTAATTATTTATACCAGTTCCGCGCTAATACTTTATTACAGACTCAAAATAACAGATTCGCGACTTACTTTTGTTTCCTGTGGGGACAACAACCATAGAAGATATCAGGTTGGTTAATATTATTCAAAATTTACGCTTACCACTCAGAGCGGTGGAAGCAACTAGGCACCTCGCATGTGTTCCAGTATTGGTAGAAATGAGATTAGTGACACGTTACGTATGGTAACATAGAGGAGGTATGAACGAAGAAAATTTTCAAGGGACGGAACTTATCACACACACGTTAAGTCCCCTCACTATGTCACTCTTTAACCTGCCGTAACCTGGTTGCTGATTATTTTAATATTAATGCTCTTTTTATGCTTACTGTGTAATGAATTCAAGCTAGAATTACATTAGGATATTAATCAGTCTGTCAAAACTAGAAATAAGTCCAGTAAGATGACTTTATCATACCAATTCCAAGTATATATAGAAGGACTAAAGAAGTTTGGCGTTCTTGTACATAACTACAAAAGAAGCAACGTGATAGCAGTGGGTGGTTTGTGTTATTTTTAAAGGCAACTACAAAATGGTTGCATATTCCGTCTGTGACGCAGTCTGACGTATACTTTTAATGGTGCTGTCTCCAATAACCGAAAAAAGGTAGAAATTCCTATCTGAATAGGTAAACAGCCTCAAAGCCTGGTTTCGGCACAGGCAAAGAGAAACTTTGTTTCGGCTGACAGCAGCCGGCATAAATATAAATAACCTGATTACGGTTTCCGCTCCTGATATGATCGCCGCTGACGCTGCGTGAGTGGAATGAGCAAACAAATTTCACGTCAGACCGGGTGACGAACATTTAAATTGTAGTAGAACAACAGAGCATCATACATGGAATATATGTGTGTGGGTAGAATAATGTATGTACAAATCGAGCATGATAACCGTTTAGACGAGCAAACAGACACGGAATTTAGTTACGAGAAACACCTCTCCAGAGATCGCAATGTCGATGTATCTTTGACTACTATGACTACTTCAGTCCATAGTCCAGTTTGAAGAAATTTTCAGCTGCAGTCTGTGCAACTGTGCCATAAATCTCGTGTGTTTATTTCATCTACGCATAACTACCGCAACCTACTGTCGTTTGATTCTGCTTAGTTTAGTGAAGTGTTGGTGCTCCTCAACTAATTTTTCCTTTCAACTCAACATGCATACTCTTTCATCAGCACTAAACTATTTCTTAATGTCTCAGGGTGTTTCGAACAACCGATTCTCTTTTTAGTCAGGCTGTACCATTAATTACTTTTCTCATCTATTCCACTTAATATCTCTTCGTAAGTTACCGATCTACCCTTTTTTAAATCAGCATTCTTCTATAGCATCACATTTCTAAAGTTATCATTCTCCACTTATCTGAGTTGACCATCGTCTAAGTTTCCCTTCCGAATAAGGGAGCTACCCAGATAATCACTTTCAGAATATTTGTGTTAAGTGGCGCAATATTTCTCTATTTCAGAAGCGCTTTCTTTGCCATTGTCAGTCTGCATTTCACAACCTCTCTACTTTTTCATTGGTCGGCTATTTTAGAATTTTACTGACAAAACAACAAGACACGTCAGCTACTTTCAGTGTCTCATTTTCTAATCTAATTTCCACAGCATCACTTGATTTAAGTCAACCACATTCCGTTACTCTTACTACATATCTCGATGTTTATCTTAAAGCCTCTTTTCATGATACAGTCCATTATGTTTGTGTAAATCATCTTTTGATAACTCTTTAAACCGATATATGTAACTGAATAAGTAAATTATATTCAGCAATAAACACTGATGATATGTTAATGTTTAGCATATTTTCGTACGAAGACAAGAAAATGATCAGTCCAGGTTAATACTCACTGACAACGTACTCTAACAGTAGAGGAAAGGAGGGGTAGAAGCTCCTTTGTGGCAAGGAGGCACGAAGAATCAGCAGCAAGGTAGCAACAGTGATTTGTATGATCCCACCAAGCCCATCCAGTCACACCTTACATCAACCATCAAGTGTCCAACACAACACTGGAGAAAGACATTGTGCAAGTTCAATGAAGGGAAAACCTCGAGTGGGAGAGGCTAGTGTTTTACTGGCATAAGAAGGTAGGCACAATGTGCCCCATAACACCTTGTATAAAGTTTGACGGGGATAAAGAACTGAAATCTGTTTCGAAATGGTGCTAAATACGACACATACATTGAAAGAGACTTCGTCAAATACGTAGCACCTGATCTTTCTGACTTCAGGTAGAGTATGATCTATTTTTGTAAATGAGTGGATCAGTTTCCATGTTAATGGGCTGGATATTTATTATGTGATATTCAAGTACTTGTGTAGACTATGCCAAGATCGTTTCATAATGTCTTAATGTCTCGGACTGGTTATTTGTTGATATCCTGAACTACAATCCTGGAAATTGAAATAAGAACACCGTGAATTCATTGTCCCAGGAAGGGGAAACTTTATTGACACATTCCTGGGGTCAGATACATCACATGATCACACTGACAGAACCACAGACACATAGACACAGGCAACAGAGCATGCACAATGTCGGCACTAGTACAGTGTATATCCACCTTTCGCAGCAATGCAGGCTGCTAATCTCCCATGGAGACGATCGTAGAGATGCTGGATGTAGTCCTGTGGAACGGCTTGCCATGCCATTTCCACCTGGCGCCTCAGTTGGACCAGCGTTCGTGCTGGACGTGCAGACCGCGTGAGACGACGCTTCATCCAGTCCCAAACATGCTCAATGGGGAACAGATCCGGAGATCTTGCTGGCCAGGGTAGTTGACTTACACCTTCTAGAGCACGTTGGGTGGCACGGGATACATGCGGACGTGCATTGTCCTGTTGGAACAGCAAGTTCCCTTGCCGGTCTAGGAGTGGTAGAACGATGGGTTCGATGACGGTTTGGATGTACCGTGCACTATTCAGTGTCCCCTCGACGATCACCAGTGGTGTACGGCCAGTGTAGGAGATCGCTCCCCACACCATGATGCCGGGTGTTGGCCCTGTGTGCCTCAGTCGTATGCAGTCCTGATTGTGGCGCTCACCTGCACGGCGCCAAACACGCATACGACCATCATTGGCACCAAGGCAAAAGCGACTCTCATCGCTGAAGACGACACGTCTCCATTCGTCCCTCCATTCACGCCTGTCGCGACACCACTGGAGGCGGGCTGCACGATGTTGGGGCGTGAGCGGAAGACGGCCTAACGGTGTGCGGGACCGTAGCCCAGCTTCATGGAGACGGTTGCGAATGGTCCTCGCCGATACCCCAGGAGCAACAGTGTCCCTAATTTGCTGGGAAGTGGCGGTGCGGTCCCCTACGGCACTGCGTAGGATCCTACGGTCTTGGCGTGCATCCGTGCGTCGCTGCGGTCCGGTCCCAGGTCGACGGGCCCGTGCACCTTCCGCCGACCACTTGCGACAACATCGATGTACTGTGGAGACCTCACGCCCCACGTGTTGAGCAATTCGGCGGTACGTCCACCAGGCCTCCCGCATGCCCACTATACGCCCTCGCTCAAAGTCCGTCAACTGCACATACGGTTCACGTCCACGCTGTCGCGGCATGCTACCAGTGTTAAAGACTGCGATGGAGCTCCGTATGCCACGGCAAACTGGCTGACACTGACGGCGGCGGTGCACAAATGCTGCGCAGCTAGCGCCATTCGACGGCCAACACCGCGGTTCCTGGTGTGTCCGCTGTGCCGTGCGTGTGATCATTGCTTGTACAGCCCTCTCGCAGTGTCCGGAGCAAGTATGGTGGGTGTGACACACCGGTGTCAATGTGTTCTTTTTTCCATTTCCAGGAGTGTATAATGTTACAATAGTGACGAAAGCCCAGATGTCTGTCCTACAAAAGACTATCGGGATTGTTACGTTAATTCAGTACAAATGAGAAACTTCAAAACAAGCTTAAGCAACATACAGGACTATGAATAGCTCACCATTTATTGCGCGTTCAATTGAAAACACCAATTTCTAATTCTAGCAGAATCTTAAAAGTGTATTTCAGTTTGTAAGTGTGCCTTTGCTTGATATTCTGTTGCTGTATAGTTTTGTAAGCGACACGAGCATTTTCCAAGTACGGCCGCTGATTCGAATCCTGCCTCGGGCATGGATGTGTGTGATGTCCTTAGGTTAGTTAGGTTTAAGTAGTTCTAAGTTCTAGGGGACTGATGACCTTAGAAGTTTAGCCCCATAGTGCTCAGAGCCATTTGAACCATTTTGAACCATTTTCCAAGTAATGGTTCAAATGGCTCTGAGCACTATGGGTCTTAACTTCTAAGGTCATCAGTCCCCTAGAACTTAGAACTACTTAAACCTAACTAACCTGAGGACATCGCACACATCAATGCCCGAGGCAGGATTCGAACCTGCGACCGTAGAGGTCGCGCGGTTGCAGACTGTAGCGCCTAGAACCGCTCGGCCACCACGGCCACCTTCAAAGTAATATTTGATAATTTATCTCTAAGGTAATAAAGTTTAATCTATACTACGCAATTCACCTTATGATGAAAGGTATTTCTACTGATACACCCTTCACACCCTCTCCCAGCCATATACCGTTACATTCGAAAATAGCACGTTGGAATAATGATTGTCTATAAACGTTCCCATTAGCACTAATTTATCTGATTATCTCGTTGTGGTCATTATGCAAGTGATATGTGAGAGGAAGCATTGTGTTCAGCGGCTGTGTGTGGAACGTACGCAATCGAAATTTCAAAGGTAAATATAATTTTTGATATGTAGGAGAACGATGGACAGCACAGCTGAATTTGAAGATAAGCTGAAGAGATTTCGCCACATACCAACGAACAGCGAGACGTATGTGGGAGAAATCAACCATTTTTCCCGACTCTTCCCGGAATAAACTCTTTCAGAAATTCAATAGCAAACTTCTCTATGAAACATGCCATTCTCTAGTAGCTTTTGCCACTAAATAATTTTTATATTTTGTAAGCTCTTACCATCAAATAATAGATCCGGTGGGTGCACCTGGAATTACCTTCACAACTGTCGATATTCCTTCGTGAAGAGCGACTTAATGAGTTCTACGTGCTAAGTAGTCCTGAATCCAATCTGTTCAGATGACTAAAATCTTGTTCTCTAAACCGCAACACGAAGCCTTAGCAAAGGCCAGACACTGCACCGATCTGGGTGCCAATGTCGACGGCGCTACGGATCTCAGGGATGAAAAGAGTGACCTGAGTCTCACACAAGTTGTCTGTCTGTGAAATCCATCTTGATTTCTGCAGAGATTTTCGTTCTTAAAAAACGTCGTAATACGTGAGTTTACCATGAGGTTCAAAAACCTACAAGAAATTGACGTAGGTGATACGGACACATAATAATGTTCATGTGCCATGGGAGCAAGAAGACGTGCGCTTTTCTCCGGTCGCTGGGTAACCTTCACTGCTCCAGCGACCTACGATAAACTACTGATTGAGTGGTAGCAAGTTACGTTCCTCTGTACCGGTGCCTTTCCACTACCTGTTTTAATCTACTGCTGCCGCTTTTCTATTCCGAGATCACTTATTTTAATAAAAGTTTTCTCGTTTCCGTTTCCTTGCGATAGCTGAAAGGAGGAACCGCATTGTTATCTTCCAAGCATCCAAACAGTATCGGAAGTTATTCAGTACGTCCTTCTTCTCTTCCATCTCTGCAGCAGCATGATCACAGAGTGAATGAACAGAAGATTCCGATTCGACTAGTGACTTTACGTAAAATCAAAATTTCTTGGGATCTTTAATCAGATCGTATGATAAAATTTTATTTTAAGTTTCACATTTTTGAACGCATACAAATTATTATATGAACATGGTGTTATTAATGGGTTTAATTGATGTTCAATACAGCTTACCAAACTTTTGTCGCTGTATTAAGGCATTATTCATTCCTGACTATTTCTGTTCATTATCACTTTAAACAGAATTCTTAAATTCATAGGGAAAGGGGTGCCATCGTTACTAACAGCGTGGTTAACAAATGTGTATGTCCACCATGCAGAGGTGAGCGTTTTGTAACACTGCCACAGACTACGTGAGGCTGTATCACTAGATTAAATCACTTTATACCAGAAGGGCCTACACCTTGGCATTTATCGTACATTAAACAGATCTGATAAAACTGAGACAGTAGAAGTAATAGCATCGGTATCTATCTGTTACACTCTCTACTAAACGCAGTCCAATAACATACAAGTATGCAAAGCTTAACTAACACGCCAAAGGTGAAATTATTTCATCAGCATTGAAATCGATGGATGCAGTTTTAGTTAAACAGGACACGGTTAGTGTAATATTCGTATCTCTGATGGTGATGTTACAAAGCGGTATCCCAGCGAAGCATATTGCAGAGTTACATCTGCTTCATGGGAGCCATTATCTTAACATTGCCACAATTACGAACGAATCCAGCCTTAGGCATTCCGTGGTTTCTCCGAATCGCTGAGGAACACTCCGGGATTGTTCTTTTTAAAACAACAGAGTAGATTTACCTACTATTCCTTCTCCAAACAAATCCTCTGCTCAGTCCCTCATCACCTCTTCACAACGGAAGCAAGATGAAGAAATTCCAGTACATTTTCATAGAAATTTAGATCTTTTAGAAAAGTTTCAACAACCTAGGCCGAAATAAGGCGTTCTGTACCATTAGATATACCTATTTAGTTGGAAAAATAAATATGAAATATCAGTATTAGGCAGAGTGGGAGGAGGATGTTTTAATGCAGTGCAGTACTGAAGTTTATTACGTCTCTCATTTAACTCATGGGATAAAGAAATCAAGAGGCAAAAAAAAAAAATAGATGAAATACTTAAATAATCGCCATGAGATTTCTGACTTCGGTAAAATGCCCGAAAAAGGGCCCTTTCTACAAAATACTGACCCAAAATTGATTACCAGTGTAATTTTACCATGGCTTAGCGCAAACTTTCTTGAGCAGGAGATGTTTTCGTTGAGTAACGGGAAGGAAACGGGACTTTACCAAATGTCTGAATGAGTATAAGGTAATAATTTTCCACTGTTCTGACCTAGATGATAAGAGTGGTTGTCCTCTGTAATAGGCAAGTCACATCAGATATGATATATACTTCAGCATAATCTTGAACAGTACGAAGTCTCATTGTATGGTATGCAAATAATCCTAACTATTCCAGTTGACAGTAGTTGCTTTGATTTCGACTAACAAGCCAACTGGAGGCGGCATTCACTGTAAAGTTCAGGCCTAAATCAAATACGGGCGCAAGAATGAACATAATGTCATGTAAGCAGTTACACGGCTGCTTATCCACAAAGTGTCACGCAATATACTTTATAATGATATACACAAATCTCCATGGTAATGTAGTCGATCGCTTAACGCTGCATCATGACTGCCGACAATATTCAATACTACCAGTGACTTCTTAGCTAATTACTTCTTCTCTTCATTTCCTATTATTATAATGAGGCGCCTATTATTTTCTGCAACCTTGGAGAGCTCTTTCCATATGGTTTGCGCAACATGGAATTTTACTTAAAGGGACCACAGAGTCATAATCACGTTAGGAGCAGTAATCGTTCCTCCACAGCAGGCAGACATTGCAAAATTAGCTTTGTCCCATCTCCGCTCAATGGGTGGCTAAGGGGTCGGGTTATGTGCCACAAAGTGCCATTGTGTGAGCCAACTGAAGGAATACTTGTGGAAAGATAACATTTGAGGCCAGGTGTAGCTAAAAGTGTGAGAGAAGCATGACACCAACTGTTTCTTCGTGGTCATGACACGAAAAAATATTCGTTTAAAGTCCTTGCAACAAGCACTCTGACTGGCTCACAATAATTGTTTCTGTGGAATGCGTGCTTTCCTGCACATGCCTACATGTAAGCAGTTCCATAGGCCAGAGTTAGAGCCTGTCTTGAAATGGGAGAGATATTCTGCCTTTTTCCTCAAACCAGATCGTTTTTGGTTAACCATGACAAAATTCGCAAGAGCAGGAGATTTCTTACTTATTTATAAAACTGCTATTGATCGGAACTTGAAAAGTCTACAGTAACTGGCCGGCAAGATTCCTACACTGGCAGAAATTGCCTACTTTTAGAGAGTTGAGACAGAGAGACAGAGAACACTTGCTGTTGACAAATCAGTGAGTAAAGGCTTCCTGCAGATGCGCATACAGAAGGTTTTTATCTATATTACAACTGAGTTCAGAGGTCGTGCTTGCTTTTCTTTTCAAATTTACAACCACTACTACTGCTGTATTTCTCATTGACGTCATACAGAGTTGTAAGAAAGAGCTAGGAATGCAACCACCAAATATAAGGGGACGCATGGATAGTTAAATTTCTGCTTGGTTTAAACGTTCACAACCAGCTAGTTGCTTCCATCATGCTCCAAGGAGATTCTGATGATAATCCTACTTGTTTTTATGTATTCTTCCTCTAAACCACTAATCATTTTTGCAGTAATTGGCTGTAGCCATGGTTTATTCCTATTATTAAGGTTTTATTGTGTTCACCCACCTGCACCAAGGTTTGGTTTCATAATTAAAATCCTTTGTCTGTTGATTGAAAGCTCTCATACGTAACTCAGTTCGTCCAGTAACTCAAATTCTGACGTCTCATAGTAATGAACAAAACCGTTACAGTAATCACTTGTTTCTGTTACAGACAGATGAGCCCTGTCGTTAATATATCCATGTGTGGTTTGGTAACTATAGTTTCAAGATTTATTGCGCCAGCCCTAATAGTTTTCTTTCAATCAGAGATCGCCATTGTGCGACACTTTTTATTCCTAAATTTTTATTCTCGTACGGGGATTTTCTCTTCTCTGTATGTAATGAAGGATCAGACTTTCAGCACCTTAAGGGTACGCTGAACAGCTCAATTGGATCATACACTGCAACTCCATACTGTGCTGACTTTTTTATATGTTTGGGGGACGAAAATACGTGAAGGTTACTTTAGTGATATTTCTAATTATTAATAAATAGTTAAGTTACCAAATACAACAAATAAACTTACTTTTTTCGGGTCATAACCTTAACTCAAATACTGAGACGATAAGACAGCCTCAACGAGTACTGAGAAGCAGGAAACAACAGTCGTCCATAGCAAGGTGCCAACAGAAATATAATGATTGAACCTTTGTCTCGATTTCAACGGTGTACACTAAAGCCGGCCTCACACAGGTGAGTTTGGTAACGTTGACGTGGCGCTCTGAGAATTCTGTGACGTCACTGTCTGCTAATTGACGTCGAGAAGCCATTTCATCAAATGGAAGACAAAATAAGTTCTGTGAGATTCCGGCTATGTGCAACCTAAAGTAGAAGCAATAAGAGGTAGGAATACTCTTTACGTCACAAAAGAAAGCAAGATGCCAAACTGTACTTGTCATCTTCAGTAGAAGTCCTTATTCTTTGGGTTTCATGCTATGCGTCACACACTTGAATATACATGCTGTTTCTAACAACCAGCACATTGGATGTCACGAGAACGAATCATTAATGGTACTATTTGTCGTAATAAAATGGTGGGAAACACCATATTGGTGGTTAGAGAATTTTCGCATTTAGTCATTTTCAGGTTATAATTCGCTGTTTTGAGAATAAACCATTTTAGAGCAACGACCAATTGAAGATTCATGAAAATGCATCGTTATTGTCAGAATATAATTATTGTCAATTAATACTATTTTGGCGATTAAAGCCTTCAGAGGACTGTAACACAAAATGCGATGTTGCTACCTGTAGCATAGTATATTTGGTAGAGGCAATATGCTGTAGAGCTAGGGGCAGATCGGTACAATACTTCATGTCTTGATACACACAATTCCTTTTTTTTTTCTTTAATATTCGCGTCTTCTGTAACAGATATAATGTCTGCAATATTTGATGTTATGCAAATGAAACGACGTCTCTGTCAGGAATTAGTTAGTCCGATTTAGTGAATTTTTATAAATCGGTGTCCTGCTGAGTGGGCATGTATCTTTCATTTTTGTCTTATTACATGTTCACGGATACTGACGTTTATATCTTTGTAGACGTCAGACAGAACGAAATGACTAGCACATCAACAAGAAGGGAAATACGCTTTCCAATAGAGCTAACAAAGGTATCCTATGTGCGTCCATCTTCGTCAATAAACTATAGTTTGTGAGCCAAATAAAGCTGCCGACATTAGATGTTGGTGAGCGCTGAGAACTCAAAATCACGTTAACCAGCCCATGCCGTATGCTGGGGGTGGTGTGTCTCGTGACGCTGGATATTTCGTCTGCATGCACATCAATGTTAGCTCTCTCGTCCCGTGTGCCGACGGCTAAACGGGCAGTTCTGCCCACACAGGTATTAAACGAATGTGGCACGTTTAGTAATTAGTAACAAGGATACACCAGAAAGCGAATCGGAAAAACTGAGTTTTTTGACAGATGACTATTAAGTGATCATCTTTGAAAGGGAAATAAAGGACGAGGTGAGCAGATAGTAACTTTAGGAATCGATTTCGCTGCTAGGCTGTATAACAATTCTGCCTAAAAGTATGGGGACGTTATAATTATTCATTTAAAATGTACATTTGAGAGCGCACATCAAACTGAACAGAACGTTATTAAGATAAATAGTAAAAGCAACTTGGTTTATGAAAGAGACCATAGTAATTAAATTATGAAAATAGGAGAACTTTTCCCTCTATGAAATAACATTATACCACATAGCTGAACCGAAAAATGTGTCAGAAGTAGATTTCTTCAATAAATATACTGTGAAGAAAGAACAGGTAATAAGTAATATACAGTCACAGACCCATTTTACTACGCAACACACTAACTGTGCTATACTGTATGTACCAGGAGGAACGATCAACACTTAGAGATAAGGCAGGAACGATCATCCGAAGCAAAATGTGTAGTAAGCACGGACTCTAATATGTACACTTTATGAGCTGTGAACAAATCTCTTCCACAGCAACATCTTTGCTGTCCATCCATATCTTGAGAGGTGGGCAAGAAAATGAAAAAAGTGTCCAGTAAACATTCGGCTCTAAAGTGCATACCTTCACAGATACTGTGAAAAACATTAGTTCTGTTGAAGAAGTGTGAATAGCTCCTTAATAGATAAGAACACTTGTTCATTGTCGGTACTGTGAAAAACATCAGTTCTGTTGAAGAAGTGTGCATAGATACTAAGGTATTCATTTCACAGCCCATGTTTATTAGACAATATTTTATTTTTTCTGTTACCACCTCACAAATTATGGAAAGCAAAATGGTTGTGGTAGAAGAATTTGTTTCCAGTATCGAAGATGAGGAAGTGCTGAGAGGTCTTAGCGTATGCAGTTTAGTGCCCATGTTTATTACACTTTTTTGCGTCGAATGATCGCTCCTGCCGTATCCTTGAGTTTTGATCATTCCTCCTTGGACAGCCTGTGTGTGTGGATGGCGGCGTGCCATCTAGTGTCCTATTTCCGATTTAGATGTTACAACAGAGTGAGTCACTGTACAAGACGCCACACTGTGTCTAACTAGTTCGCAGTTGAGCTATCACTTAGTTAAACCTGCCGTCTAGCACACCAAGAACTTGATTACATGTATGCTGGATATAATGGATGACTTAAACGTCTTATTTCAGCACATTATTACAGATGTTACTCAAGAAGAATAAGCAAGTAACAAATCCGTTCAGTTCAAAATGATATTAAGAGTCAACATCCTTATAGGCGAACATTTTCGAGTACGAACTTTAAAAAATCTTTCTAGCGTAAAATATGATATTGTTCTCTTTTGTTTAGAGCGGTAAAGTCGTTGTGTCAAATAATAATGCTTCTGAGCGCTCAGTCGGAGATAATACTAAAGTGCCTCCTGGGATTACCGATTTTATGTGATGCAGAATATTGCTCTCTTAATATTGGTATAGATAAACTGATCTCTCTTTCTTGTTAATACGTTCTTGTTTCAATTGTATGGAAATATTTCCTTCAATTATGGAGATTTATTTCCTTACATTCAGAATATCTGCGAGTTTGTTACCTGGTCGTAATGAATCTCAACGTTAATGCTATTTTTTATTATCTGCTATCAAAAATAACAACTACGGAAAAGAATTACGTAATCAACCGTTACATTTCTATAAAAAAACTCAAACTCCGATTTAGAATGATTTCAGTTCAATTCCTTTAACTATCTTTCTCCTTAGTTTGTCCATAAACACGTACTTTAACTTTTGTTCCCCACTTTATATATGTTAACAACAAAACATACAACCAACTGGCTTTTGGCTAACAAAAGATATGAAAATTCTTTATTTTGTTTTTAAGAAGTCCAGTTATTGGCTTTCTTTTCAGGTTTTGCAAATTGTAGTGAACTTAGTTCATCGATACTGATGACTTTAGCCTTTTTACTTCAACAGTGAAATTTGTAATAGTTTTTCCTTTCTCAAAATTAGGTTTACCTAGAAAGTAATGTCAAAATATTTCGTTTTAAGATCAGAAATATGTCTCTCTACTGAAATTAGCAACCAACGCAAACTCTTTATTTTGTCTTATACTTTCGTTAACGCATGTAGCTTCTTTTATTTTCGACTTTCGATATTTCGTGCAATCAAACGTAGGTCGTTTGCAAGTAAGGAAACTAGTAATTCGCCCCACGAACGGAAAAGAAACGAACAATAAAAGGAAGCAAGAACATTAAGTGCCAACGCCTCACTGCTCCCTGAAAGTTCTACAACTCAGTAAAGGTATGCCTCTTCACAGGTTGGCGAATCGCGACCCCTTACAGTTTCTTAAATGAAAATTAAACATTCGTCTTTAACAATCAATGAAGTCTCAGTTTCTCTAAGTCCTGGTTCATCTTTACTGGATTTTATGTTAAACAACTGTCAAGCAACGATCAGCTCACTTTTCAGTGGGCAAAATCAATATTAATGTCCAAGTAATTCCTACCGTAATCTCCTAGAGCCTATACACCCAGCAATACGTAATTGAGTCAATATCTTGTTCGAGGACCGCAGAACCACCAGGTTCTCCAGAAAATAATTGCAACAACCCAATTACCTCGAGTACTATTAGTAAAATAAAAGTACAAGACGGACAAAATTCGGATAACTTTCAATACACCACCACCAACCAAAGACGTGGCTACTACAGTTCCTTCCACGTCACACCAAAGTCGCCAGTAATTACTTCCATGCAAAAAAATCCCAGATATCAATAACAGCTACTCTAAGGAATCGAAGTCGGTCCTAGATGGATCTTGTAAGAAAAACTCTGGCAGCTACTCTAATTACGGGAGTCCATTCACAAAATTTGACGTACCGAAACCGTAAGTCTGCATATTAGAAAGTCTGACTGCACCAGACCACAAATCAAACGTCAATCATGACTGCCTATGACCTGTTGTCTTTTGACTAAATGGGTGCTACGAAGCTCATAAGCGGACCTCTCACATATCTCAAGTACAAGCCGTTTGGAAAAAATCAGCGCGAAAATACACGTAACGTCACATTCACTTTTGACAGTGATTTCATTACTATCGTTGGTCTTCGGCGAGGTCGAGCGGTGGCCGGCTGCTCCGCAGTGTCGTAACATCTCTGGTTCCTGCGATGACCAGTGTCGGCTTCGACGATACGTCGTGCATCAGTCTCCTTGTGGCTTCCAACGAACATTATTACAACTAACACACAAAAGGTGTTATCCACATGGTTTTCCAAGCACAGACCTTGTTCCACTACCCATAGGCACTCGGAAGCCGAATAAGAATAAAGGCGAGCTTAGTCTGTGCCTTTATTGATTGTCGAGCAACTGATGGCCAGCATTGACCCTTAACTTCTCAATGACTGTGTTAATAGTCTTTACCCAATTCAGGAATGGATATTTACCTTTCCTCATGTAGGGGAATTCAGAATTAAGGTATGAGAGAATGAGGCTAGGTTTACTTCATGTCATAAAAGATTACTATATACTCAATCCGCGTACTCTTTCAACCACTTATAGCCATTTGGATTCTGGTAAGTATCTTCACAAATACATACATCTGACTGAAATGTCAAATAACATTTGCCTGTAATTACCAGCTCCTAAAACTGTGATGCTTATCATTTTAGCATGATAGTTTCACCCCATTACCTACCCCAAAATTCTACTTCTACTAACTTGCACACGAAGCTATCAACAAAATGTACAGAACAAGCACTTACTCACCTGTGTGGTTTAATCTTACACTATTTGTTTGACTATTTCTCGATTCAGTCCAAAAGGAAACTGATAATTGCAGACACGTCATAATATACCAACTTCACGTAGCTTAGCAGTTGGTCTTGGAATGAACATTATAGCTCGCATTCTCCAGATAACACCAATTACTTTCGTGTCATAAAATTTCTGAAACAAAAATCACTTCTCTGGATTTTAATAAGCGACATCCTTTGATTCTGACACCACCTGTAGTACACTGTTGCATAGCCCAGAACACCACTCAACAAACTGCAAACATCTCAGCTCATTGCTTACTAGGACTTCACTCTCGTTCTCAGAATATTAATAAACAATATCAAAATAATAACATAGATAAAAATACCAAAAATTACTAAGTTACTTACAACGGATTGCGAACCATTTCATTACCAGCTCACGTGGCATCAATAAGCATACGCTATGCTTACTGTCACATTAACGTATGTTTCGATTTTGGTAGGCTCTCGGCCTTCTAGCATCATGCAAATTTATCTAGTTTACTGTTTCTGTCCAGTTAACACAAACTTTACTCTGATACTTCTCGTACTACCTTAACGTTCTCAGAAATATATTTCTTCTTACTGAACACATTCGTAGATATGAGTTCCAGTTACACCTATTAAAGGCTTTTCTACGGCGATTCACTTCTTCTACTACGGTAAATGATAATCGACTATTATCTTCATTCTATTTGTTTAGACTGTGCGCTTCTACAGGCTCCTCCTGCCATAACTTTTCGCCATATATCTAAAAAATCGTATTAAGTTATAAGTTGTCTGGTTCACTACTAGGATTCGCGTGCTTTTCCCCATTCTGATTGCAAATCTTAATATCCACACTCTGACAACACTTAATTGATACTTACCACACTATTTATCTGAATCTACTTTTTTCAGTAACACTGTTGTGGGATGTGTTACGACTGTAACCTCGTATGGACATTTGTAGAGACAAAAAAAAATTAATATGTTTGTCACTGCTTTTGCTCTTACATTGATTACGGATCAGTACTTGATCCCCTACCTAGAATTTTACAGTCATAATTCCATTGTTTACGCGACCATATCTCTTTCTGTATTTTCGTTTAAACTGTCGCTCACAAATTCCTCTAACTTCTTAACCCAGTCAGGATCCTAGAGACGATTATATGCTGCATAGTGACCTGTCTTCTCAGATTTTGCCTTCCATTATTTCTCTAGGACCTACTCCAGTGCTCTCATGTGGGAGATCATTTAATATCATCTCCAATTTCCATGCCATCTGATTCCAAACCCTCATCAGTAGTTCTCGTCTCTCTTAACGTGTCGAATAGCTTCCATTATCTCATCACACATTGTTTCAGTCTATTCACCATGTGCAGAGCTAGTAGGCATAACCTACGCACCGTGTTCAATAAAGTGATCAATATGCTGTTCACAGTAGCTTCCGAGCATTCATTTGTTCTTATTCGTTACTAAAGATATTACAACATTATCCTTATTTGATTCTGCATTTATAACCCCAATCTCACCAGATGACACGTTCTGTTCTTCATGCCACCACCCTTCAGTAATTCCTATAGTCATTCCCTTTTAAATTCTGTATCCCAAATATCCATTTGGGGATCAAGAATTTAGCACTCCGACTAACAGAGCGCCAGTTTCTTTTTCCCGTGATGACGACTTCCTCCTTAGTATTTCTCACCTGGAGATCCGCATGAGGCACCATTTTAGCACCAGGAAAATTTACACAAGAGGGTGCTATTATAAATTACCATTCAGTAGAGCTGCCAGTCTTCAGGAAAGATACCGGCAGTATATCCATTTGTTTTCAACTTTTCCCAGTATCAACGCATCGTGGGATTGTTGGCTAATGTTGCAAAGTTATATCGGTTATACAGACTCTTGCACTTGTAACTACTGAAAAATCAGCCGCCGCTCTTCAGCAGCTTGAATAGCTCACAGTGTGTTTCAGATAGTATGTGGTCCCTTCAGAGATACTGTACCACTCCACTGTGGTGGCAGCTGCGGTGAGGCTGTCTTTGTCAGACGGAAAAAATAATACGATTCATAAAAATAACACTAAGATAGAATATAGTCCTTACTATCTACAAATGAACCTCGAATTTGCTGTGTTTCTTCATCAGACAGACCAGTTTTGTAAATTATCTGAATTTACTCATGTTTCCCGATAGATTATTCGTTAACCTCGCAAAACGTTCAAGATCATAGTGAGTTATCATAAATATGATACGCAAAAAAGTAATACATATTTTATCCGCACTTCTTATCATAGCTAAGGGCTTATGAGCGTCCTGCTAGAGGCAAAGGTGCCACTCACGGAATGGATTTAGTTGCATACGCTCTCTCTCCTGCTGGGGGGAATTTTGGTTGCTGTTCTGTATAGTATCTAGGGCTCTTCACTGAGGACAGCGGTCCTTTTCGTCGTTCTACGGATAGTGATCTGTAGGTGTGAGAGATGTGCCTATGACTTTCAAAGAATTACTGCTTCCTGCTTCCTCCATGTTCGATAGTTTGCGTCTTCAGAACCGGCACATTTCCCATTCCCCCTGCGTTGGTTTATAAATTTCCAGCTGCCAGTATCTGTACAACAGCACGACTCGCGCCCCGTCCTCGGTAACTCAGTTGGTAGAGCACTTGCCCGCGAAAGGGAAAGGTTCCGAGTTCGATTCTCGCTCCAGCACACAGATTTAATCTGCCAGGAAGCATCATATCGGCGCACACTCCGCTGCGGAGTGAAAATCTCATTCCGGAAACATCCCCCAGGCTGTGGCTGAGCCATGTCCCCGCAATATCCCTTCTTTCAGGAAAGCTAGTTCTGCAAGGTTCGCAGGAGAGCTTCTGTAAAGTTTGGAAGGTAGGGGACGAGATACTGGCAGAAGTAAAGCTGTGAGGGCGGGGCGTGAGTCGTGCTTGGGTAGCTCAGTTGGCAGCCGGCACGGTAGCTCAGCTTGTTCGGTAAGAGGGTTAGCTGCGCTCTGTAAAAAAAAAAAAAAAAAAAAAAAAAAAAAGAAAAGAGTCAATCGATCAATAACGAACTTAAACAAATGTATTACTACGTCCGCCCTGAGCAGGTGCAACAAACAAAAGCGAACAAAATCAGATTTAAAAAAAAGTTGGTAGAGCTCTTGCCCGCGAAAGGCAAAGATCCGAGTTCGAGTCTCGGTCCGGCACACAGTTTTAATCTGCCAGGAAGTTTCAATTTTGTGTGTCTTCTTCTAAAAGGCCGGTTTCTTATGAATATCATGACAGAAGACTCTTTCAATTGTTTATGCTCTTTTAATACCTGTAGTGTTAAACCGTCAATTTTTTTAAATTCATGATTACTGAGGTGAGACATAAAAACTTACACAATTCACGGCTGACACCAGCAAGGTCTTTATGAGATCTTTCAGCGTGCTATTTGTAATTAATTTATGTTTAGCCACCTTCTGGCTACGTAGTTTTAATTTTTACGCTATGTGTGTTTTGCGGTACCTAATCTGAGCTGAATGAAGGGAACGAGAGATCTCTGGGCGAAGCTCAAGATCGTCTTATGCCAACGCCTGATTATTAACCAAATGTACTTGTTCCCCTTTTCTGTGGGTTGTCATACAACATTGTCAATGCTTTCAGTGTTTACGTATGAATTTGGCGTTTTCTTAAATCATTCATCTAATAAAGTAAAATTGTTTTGAAACTTGCATATTCTATTACTGTTAATTCACTGTTTCTTGGTTAAAAAAAGCATATTTATAAAATTTTAAATTTTTCTTAAACTTTTAAAAGAATAACCACAAGAGTCATTTTGATAGTGCAGTTGAGTAATACCTTTATGGTGGTTATTATATCGCACGATTTGGATGAATGCAAAAGAGTACTTTCTGGGTCCTATGCCAGATAAGCAATCAACCAACTGCACGTTTCTATATATTCAGCTCATAAAGTTCAGTCACAGAAAAAAGACCTTCAGTTCAGATGACATTCATCAGATTCCTGACATCATTGCAAGGAAGTCTTATAAAAATTAAACAACTGAACTGTCTCATTACAGATGTACCTGTACAACAGTCTTGTTTCATTCATCTAAGCAAGAGGTTGTGCTATTAAGAGATAATGAATTGTACAAACTAAACAGAATTTTGCTGATTCACATTCATTTTCTGACGGCACATCTTCAATGGAATTCCACCTATCCGTGTGGCAGTTGGTAATTTCTTGTAAAGATCATGGTGGATAGGTGGGATGAGACACAGCATTGACTCAGGGCTTTCTTCTTTGGACTCATAAGAAGGCGCCCTCTGGGATACTTGAGGATCAGCGCAGTGTTGTGAAGTTCTGGGGTCGACATCTAATTCCGTTAGAGAAGCTCACTTTGTATTATTCTACATCAACATTGTGTGTACTTAAAGTGTCTTACATTGGGCTACTGTTCGGTTATTCTGTTGTATGTTACGTTCATCCACGCTACATTTAATCCAAATGTCATTTTACTCTCGTGAACACTCAGGTACAACGTAGCTCGTCACAGGTAAACAACGGTGTGTACTTTCAGTGTTCCTGAGACTCAGTTTCTGAATTGGCGACACTAACTTTAGTCGAGAAGAATTTTCAACAAATTTTAGTAATAACATACGATTTGTTCGGAAGAAATATATAAAGAAACGTATTACATTAGAGGTTATCAATTACACTGATTGGTAATGAAATTTTTTCTGTGGAAAAGGCCTTTTCTGGAGTATTTTGCGGTGTTCATTCCAGGTAAAGTCCCATGCAACTTTGATACAAGTTCAGAATTCCTGTGAGGTATGCAAAATGTAGCTTTTCGTCGCTATAGTAACTGTTTTGTGAATATTTGTCGTGTAACCTGCTACAATAAGCGGTCCAATTTTATAGTCAATATGACCTACATATTCCGGTGATATTGTAATAGCGATGACTATAGTGTTTTTTACATGTGTTTTTCACGCACACTTAAGCTAACAGTTATAAATCTACTTGTTCATGTTTATACGAATAGCTTCTAGAGGTTATATTAATTCTCTTAACCAGTTCTGACATGTGTCGCAAACACGTAGTGAAAATGAAGCACCAGACAATCTCCAGCTTTGTCAAAGAAGACTGTTTAGTGCACTTATGTATAAAGATTTGTTTTAAGGACGACACTTGCTCCCTATGCAAATGGGAAAGTCATGCTGACACAAGCACTGGTCTCAAAAATTCTGTCCAGTTAGAAAGCCAAAAAAGTCGGAGGGAAAAAGGTCCTATTCGATTCGAAGGGGGGTCCAAAACAAACTTCTGCCTCCAGTTCATATAAAACTTGGCTTTATTGAACTATTAATTGTTGGCCTCTCAAATGATCATCTTGGATACGCTTTAAACAAGTTGTCATTAACTTTCATAGCTTGCAAATACCTTGATAATGAGAAACAGTGAAGTACAAGCTCGATGATTTCGAGGTATTGGGTGCTCAATATGCTTGAGGCCGCACTTCCTGGTCTTTAGTGCCAGCTTTATTCTAGGATGTCTAGTAGCTGTGAGTGAGGAACAGAAAGAAGGGTTCCATCGAAAATTTAAACAAATGGAATCGGCCTATGAGAACAGGTGTGTTGTCAGTAGGATAGCTTACTACTGCTGGATTCTTCAGAGAAGTGCAGAAAAGAAAATGCAACGGAGATTTGAGGAGAATAAGATTGATGCCTTTTTATTACATGTGAAGAACATAATTCATCATTGTAATGTTTGGAATGCCTTATTTTATCATGTTTTTTAATATATATTTCTTAATATGGATTTTGTCGACCTACGTATTTACGGTCATGGGGCTCGGAAAAACCTTCACACACAATGAACGACAGGTAGAGCGCAGTGTCACTTGTTTTTTAAACTGGTCAGTGTCATATCCGGTGAACTGTTAAGCGCCCTTTTACCGAATAATCTCTGAACTGCGAACGTAGCTGTCACACCCCGTCATACTGGCACATTTTGATCGCAGATTCGAAGCAAAAATCTTTTGTTCTCTACCAGCGCATCCCCTTTTTCATTAAACAATTTTTGAGTTGCAATACATCACAAGCGATTTATGGGCACCCTGGATGGATTTCGTCCGAGTTTCATTTCCACAGTTTTATGTTGTCCGCTTCGGATGCTGTAATACTTTTTTAATTGCGAACGCGATATTTTTATGGTGTTTATTGTTGTTGGCTGGAGGCAGAACAAAGCGTTGGCACGTTGAAGAATTGCTGGAGCCGCGTTTGTTTGCACGATTGGCTGCTTCGATTAAAAACCGTCACATTTCGCATCCCGGTCTGCCGACAACGCATGCCTTTCATTCTCGCGCGCAAAAATATTCCCTGGGTCGGAACGTATTGGTGCTGGTCGCATTCTATTACCGGAAACGTGTCTATACGGCAAGTCTCGATAAGCAGATGCACAATACTATCGCAGTGCGATCTATGCAGCTGCGCTGAATCTATGTAAAAGTTGTTTACATTCCTATTTCCTATCCGATGCTAACTTAAATAAGTGATACTTTTCAGAACTTGTAAATGCAGTTTCCTTTGTGTATTACCTTTTTGTGTTACTCACATTTTAAATAGGTAAATGTCGAGAGAGGTCAGTCTTGCGGCAAGCCTTTCGATGTGACCTATTACTGGTCTATTCTCCACAGAAAATTCCAAACTTGTCCACGGTATTGGAACCAAGGACTTTTCAGTCAGCACCCAGTAACGCTGACCATCTGACCACGGAGGTGGCACAGTTGCTTTACAAAAGAGTGATAAATTCCTGGACGAATTCTGAAAACTGAGGTGTTGGGACGAAAATCACAAACGACTGGTGTTGTTTATTACTCACCATTCCCTATAGTAATATCACAGATAAGGAATTTTACAGTTAGGAGATGCGTCTCATACTAGGTTTTCGATGGTAGTTTCAAATTGACAGTTATAAAAGTAATTCTAAATGGCGTTGATAAATGGTCCACGGAATTTAAATGTCGGTTTGTCGTACAAGTGTTCACGTGAGAACAGAATGAACACAGTAGATCTCTCCCCACAACTGTCAGTACGACTGAAGCCGTTAATGAAACAGCTGTGTGTTTCTGTTGGCGGGTAAGCCAAGCGGTTGTGGAGGTCCATACACAATATTCGTGGCACCACCTCCCCGCCTCTCCACCTTCCAACGAAACAAAATATCAGGGGATAGATGAGGTGAACGTGAAAACCATGGGGAAGAGGTTCTGTTACTAGCGCCACTGCAGTCAGATCGTCAGCACTGGATAGAATTGTGGCAGCCAAACACTATTGCTTCAGCGCCTTCGCTGCCCTCATACTTGCCTTGAGACGTACCCAGCAACAATTCATAACAGGAAGTCTCATTCGTGGCTGCAGTACGTCAATGTTATTGTATGGTTCCTATGCAAGAAAGTGATGTCTATTTTTTCACTGAATGACAAAGCTGATTCTTCTCTAAATACGCAACAGTACAAAAAGATTTATAATTACTCCAAATAATATGTCTCGCAGCCAAATTCCCGCCAAGTTTTCTGCGAACTATCTAATGCATTTAACTGCGCAACTCAAGACATCGTTTTTGAGAAATATGAAGAGTACGGCTACGTACAATTAGCAAGTAATGTTCGTCATTTATATCTCACAGGAAGAAAAAGCCCTCATTTTATAGTGCGATCAGGTTTCGTAATGATTCTTCGAGTGGAGACAAACTGTTGTTGTGATTGTGTTGCAAATGTTCCTTTTCTTGTTATTCATAAAGGACTATGCGACGTACACTGATATCGTGTAAATGGGTATCGAACTGTAATTAAGGACAGTTAGACCGTCAGCGAGAGCGCATCGCTAGCTCCTGCTACTACTAAGGCGAGTACACCGTTTGCTTCTTACATATTTTACAAACAGCAGCGACTTATTTTCAGTTATCTGTGTAATTACTAGTTTATTTTTGTAATTTCTTGCGTGTTCGAGTGCTTACTAGGTAGAACCTTTTATTTCAATAACAGTGTAGTGTACAGTACCGCCATTGCTATCGACCGTTGTATCGACTCTCGTATCGTGCAGGCTTGTATGTTTGGTTAGAGCAGCTCAGTCAGTGTCAGTTAGACCGTCAGCGAGAGCGCATCGCTAGCTCCTGCTACTACTAAGGCGAGTACACCGTTTGCTTCTTACATATTTTACAAACAGCAGCGACTTATTTTCAGTTATCTGTGTAATTACTAGTTTATTTTTGTAATTTCTTGCGTGTTCGAGTGCTTACTAGGTAGAACCTTTTATTTCAATAACAGTGTTTTTGTACTTATTTGCTGCGCTTAGCTTTTAAATAGTTTTTCTGGGAAAACCTAGCGTAGTTTTCGCGTCTCGTATTTCAGTGAGTGTTTCTTGATTATCAGAGTAGCTCATCAGAAGATTATCTTGGGAATTTGTCACCGTATAGAGTAGGGTAAACATAGTCATGTGTAGGGACTGTGGTTGTTGTGAGCGGACGCAAGGAGAATTGGCCACTCTTCGGGGACAGGTGGAGGCTTTGTCTGTTAGGCTCATCGAGCTCGAGGCGCAGGCGTCGGCTCGTAGTGGCGTTGGGGCAACTGTGGTGAGACCTATGCCTACTTCGGTGGCCTTGGAATCACATGGAACCCCTGATGTCGCTGCGTCTTCCGGCAGTGAGCATCTTACCGGTCAGCCATCACTCCAGGGTGAATGGCGGACAGTGGTGGGCTCGCGCGTGCCTGGCCGAAAGGCGAAGGTGGGATCTGGCCGCGTGGCGGCTGCCTTACCCCTTTCCAACAGGTACGGGGTGCTTCCTAGTGGTGATGACATCGTTTCCGAGCCACCACAGGATGCCTCGCCTGTTGGGCCAGTGGCCGATTCTCCGGCAAGGTCCCGACAGTCACAGAGGGCGGGCCTATTAGTTATAGGGAGCTCCAACGTTAGGCGGGTTATGGAGCCCCTCAGGAAAATAGCGGGTAGGTCGGGGAAGAATGCCAGTGTGCACTCGGTGTGCTTGCCGGGGGGTCTCGTCCGTAATGTGGAGGAGGCCCTTCCGGCAGCTATTGAACGCACTGGGTGTGACCGGCTGCAGATAGTAGCACATGTCGGAACGAATGACGCCTGCCGCTTGGGTTCTGAGGCCATCCTTGGTTCCTTCCGGCGGCTGGCTGATTTGGTGAAGACAACCAGCATCGCACGCGGAGTGCAAGCTGAGCTTAATATCTGCAGCATAGTGCCCAGAGTCGATCGCGGTCCTCTGGTTTGGAGCCGTGTGGAGGGTCTAAACCAGAGGCTCAGACGACTCTGCGACTATAATGGTTGCAAATTCATCGACCTCCGTTATTGGGTGGAGAACTGTAGGGCCCCCCTAGACAGGTCAGGCGTGCACTACACACCGGAAGCAGCTACTAGGGTAGCAGAGTACGTGTGGCGTGCACACGGGGGTTTTTTAGGTTAGAGGGACCCCCCCTTGGGCGAAACGATAAAATACCTGACGGCTTACCAGAGAGAACATTATCATCGTTGATAAAGAACGTCCGTCCTCAGAGACCAAAAACAGGAAAAGTTAACGTAATATTGGTAAACTGCAGGAGTATCCAGGGCAAGGTTCCTGAATTAGTATCTCTTATTGAAGGAAATAGTGCGCATATAGTATTAGGAACGGAAAGTTGGTTAAAACCGGAAGTGAACAGTAACGAAATCCTAGACACAGAATGGAATATATACCGCAAGGATAGGATAAACGCCAATGGTGGAGGAGTATTTATAGCAGTAAAGAATTCAATAATATCCAGTGAAGTTATTAGCGAATGCGAATGTGAAATAATCTGGGTTAAGTTAAGTATCAAAGGTGGGTCAGATATGATAGTCGGATGCTTCTATAGGCCACCTGCATCAGCAACCGTAGTAGTTGAGCGCCTCAGAGAGAATCTGCAGAACGTCGTGAAGAAGTTTCGTGATCATACTATTGTAATAGGGGGAGACTTCAATCTACCAGGTATAGAATGGGATAGTCACACAATCAGAACTGGAGCCAGGGACAGAGACTCTTGTGACATTATCCTGACTGCCTTGTCCGAGAATTACTTCGAGCAGATAGTTAGAGAACCAACTCGTGAAGCTAACGTTTTAGACCTCATAGCAACAAATAGACCGGAACTTTTCGACTCCGTGAATGTAGAAGAGGGTATCAGTGATCATAAGTCAGTGGTTGCATCAATGACTACAAGTGTAATAAGAAATGCCAAGAAAGGAAGGAAAATCTATTTGCTTAACAAGAGTGATAGGGCACAAATCGCAGAATATCTGAGTGACCACCATCAAACGTTCATTTCTGAGGAAGAGGATGTGGAACAAAAATGGAAAAAATTCAGAAACATCGTCCAGTACGCCTTAGATAAGTTCGTACCGACTAAGGTCCAAAGCGAGGGGAAAGATCCACCGTGGTATAACAATCATGTACGAAAGGTACTACGGAAACAAAGAAAGCTTCACCATAGGTTTAAGAGTAGTCGAATCATAGCTGATAAGGAAAAGCTGAACGAAGCGAAAAAGAGCGTAAAGAGAGCAATGAGAGAAGCATTCAACGAATTCGAACATAAAACATTGGCAAACAATCTAAACAAGAACCCTAAAAAGTTTTGGTCATATGTAAAATCGGTAAGCGGATCTAAATCCCCTATTCAGTCACTCGTTGACCACGATGGCACCGAAACAAAGGACGACCGAAGAAAGGCGGAAATACTGAATTCAGTGTTCCGAAACTGTTTCACTGCGGAAAATCGTAACACGGTCCCTGACTTCAGCCGTCGCACGGACGCCAAAATGGAAAATATTGAAATAAACGATATCGGAATTGAAAAACAACTGCTATCACTTAGTAGCGGAAAAGCATCCGGACCAGACGAGATACCCTTAAGATTCTACAGTGATTATGCTAAAGAACTTGCCCCCTTTCTATCAGCAATTTATCGTAGATCTCTGGAAGAACGTAAAGTACCTAGCGACTGGAAGAAAGCACAGGTCGTTCCCATTTTCAAGAAGGGTCATAAATCAGATGCGAATAATTATAGGCCTATTTCACTTACGTCAATCTGTTGTAGAATAATGGAACATGTTTTGTGTTCTCGTATTATGACGTTCTTAGATAATACAAATCTCCTTCATCATAACCAACATGGATTCCGCAAACAGAGATCATGTGAAACCCAGCTCGCCCTATTTGCCCAAGAAATTCACAGTGCCGTAGACACTGGCGAGCAGATTGATGCCGTATTCCTGGACTTCAGGAAGGCATTTGATACGGTTCCGCACTTACGTTTAGTGAAAAAAAATACGTGCTTACGGAATATCGGACCAGGTTTGTGATTGGATTCAGGATTTCCTAGAAGAAAGAACACAACATGTCATTCTTAACGGTTCAAAATCTGCAGATGTAGAGGTAATTTCGGGAGTACCGCAAGGAAGCGTGATAGGACCCTTATTGTTTACAATATACATAAATGACTTAGTTGACAACATCGGTAGCTCCGTGAGGCTATTTGCAGATGACACGGTTGTCTACAAGAAAGTAGCAACATCAGAAGACTCGTACGTACTCCAGGAAGACCTGCAGAGGATTAATGAATGGTGCGACAGCTGGCAGCTTTCCCTAAACGTAGATAAATGTAATATAATGCGCATACATAGGGGCAGAAATCCATTCCAGTACGATTATGCCATAGGTGGTAAATCATTGGAAGCGGTAACGACCGTAAAATACTTAGGAGTTACTATCCGGAGCGATCTGAAGTGGAATGATCACATAAAACAAATAGTGGGAAAAGCAAGCGCCAGGTTGAGATTCATAGGAAGAATTCTAAGAAAATGTGACTCATCGACGAAAGAAGTAGCTTACAAAACGCTTGTTCGTCCGATTCTTGAGTATTGCTCATCAGTATGGGACCCTTACCAGGTTGGATTAATAGAAGAGATAGACATGATCCAGCGAAAAGCAGCGCGATTCGTCATGGGGACATTTAGTCAGCGCGAGAGCGTTACGGAGATGCTGAACAAGCTCCAGTGGCGGACACTTCAAGAAAGGCGTTACGCAATACGGAGAGGTTTATTATCGAAATTACGAGAGAGCACATTCCGGGAAGAGATGGGCAACATATTACTACCGCCCACATATATCTCGCGTAATGATCACAACGAAAAGATCCGAGAAATTAGAGCAAATACGGAGACTTACAAGCAGTCGTTCTTCCCACGCACAATTCGTGAATGGAACAGGGAAGGGGGGATCAGATAGTGGTACAATAAGTACCCTCCGCCACACACCGTAAGGTGGCTCGCGGAGTATAGATGTAGATGTAGATGTAAGGACTCTGCAAAACAAGGGTGGTCTTCTGTTTGAGGTTCGCTGACTCTACTCTTGCCTCTATGAAACGTTAAGGAGAGAGTACGCGCACATTACAGGGTTTAACGTTTAAGCACTAATGTGCACCACGTATCATATGTGTAGTAAACGTTTAAAGCCACATATCAAACTTCTAGCCTCTGAATAGTGTAGATGAGTCAACGGTTTTGAACGGGCTCATGGTGGTCACAGCGATCCATTCCACCTTAGCAGCTAAGTCTCCACTGTAGTAATACAGCAGTGTAGCTTGTTCTCTGGACAGTTTCCTTCTATTTCATGTTCGCAGTTGCGTAAACTGAGGAAATCGAACCTTCCAACTACATTCGAAAATACCGTTGGCCGCTCCAGTGAGCCGGCACTTGAGTCACTATCGGCCTACTGCTGAACTGTAAATACGCTCGTTCCTCGTAACATGACTTCAGATTATCTCGGTTGTTTTTTGATGGCTTAACTGGGATAACCGATCTGGAAAAAAGTTAGTTTGTATAAGTTATGTGGTAGGGATTAATTTCTGTGAAATTTCGAAAATATTACCGTAAAATACAGACGCAGTGCTTGAATTTGTAACTGTGCTTTCTCTTTGGTCAATATCTAACCACGCATCTTCACCTTACACGTTAGTTAGCTGTTAAGAAAATCAAGAAATATAAAACCCACAGAGTAATGCATTTTGTCATAATTTCCTGACTAAAATTTCGTCCGCAATCCATGAGTTATTGCGTACTGTGCATTTGTCCATATATTCTAAAGTTGGAAGACACTAAGTACTCAATAAATCAGTCGCCTGTAGTGATATCCCTACAACATTTGCATGTGTTTCATATTACGTTTATCGTTGTTTCATAGTAATTTCTTTGGTGGACTGAACCGAAAGTTTACGTGAATATACAAACACATGCAATGAAATCAATACAGTGCCAATGATTAGCTCCACTCAAAAACAAAGAACACTGTGACTGTAACGAAACATTACACGTCTAGTAAATTTATGCTTGTTAGCAACTTTAGAAATTTAATCTATTTTTTCATATCACCATCCCTTTCTCCGAGCAAGTAACTGTGTACAAGCAAATCAAACTTCTATTAATGTGGGATAACTGTCTTCAATAGTGCAAGTAATTGTGAGTAAAACAAACCCCTATATGCATGAAGAAATTTTCATAGTTTTGAACTTCATGAATTCAACATAATTTCTCTGGGACACTCCGATCTTCAGTATCACGCTGGGACCCTCTTATACCCTTTTTAATTTTATAGTTTCCTTGTAGTGGTTCAATAGGTATACATTCTCGTAGGATTCCCTGTGTGTATGAATAATCGAATTATATAATTTTCATTGCGATTGCGTCTGCAGCTGTAATAAATTACTTGAATGATTTCGTGATGCCTTCAGCTGCCATTCTCTTTATTAGATGTACAATTATACAATTTTACTTTTAGGCCATTTCCAAGTACCTAAACCGTCAGCTTTATACATTCGACACATTAGTATATTTTAACACAGGAACAAGTTATATCCCAAGACATACTAGGCCGATTATAACTTACTTTATGGACGATTCTGTAAGGTATATTATGCCACTTACGTCACAAAGTAAATTAGTAATACTTTTTCACTATTTTAGGAGCACATTACTTTTGAGCACTTGTTGCATAGCTCTTATATGTGAGGTAGATATCTTTAACGTACTTACACTACGATGATTCCAATTACTTTATATAAATATGTTAATTAAGCTACATTTATCATTCTGCTCAATTTTATTTAATTGTTGTTCATCATTGGTGTAAATGTGACTGTATGTAACTTGTTTCAAATGACCTGTAAATATTTGTTCTGTTATTGTGGGAGCAGGTCATTTTTGAATAGTTATAAACATCTTATATATACCAATATATAAAATCTATCACAGTGCTTTAATGAAACAGTTCTGAAACCTGTGAGAATCGAGTAGAACCTGCATTATGGTTGCGTGATCTTCCACATAGCAGTCATATTCATTAATGAGTATAGCGGTAGTTCTACATTCTATGATTGTGTAACGCTTCGTCGTAAAACTGGTAGAAAGTTGTCAAGGAATTTTCCATTTCCTAGGTCTTTTTTACATTTAAAGCGCTGATTGGCCTTTATGTAAATTTCAATCTCTTCCATCACATCCATGGTTTTACCTTTATGTAACTTATGTAATTTTTGTAGTGATTCATCTGCATTAGTATTCTGTGGCTAGTGTCTTTTAATTGTGCAACAAAGGTGGGTGAGCGATTGTCTCTTATTGTCACACGTTCCTTAAAGCATTCGCTTCCTGTACATTCAGTTTGGGCAACAATTACTATGAAGACTGCACAAAAATTTGTATATATATTTAACTAACGTTAACGTTTTTAGCAGCTCCTCTCTTAATCTTTCCATCTTATATCTCCCTCTTCCTCTGACCAATTAGCATTTTCCCTACTTTAATTCCTTCTGGACTATTGTCACACTCTCTGTTAGATTTTTGTTATATAGTGGTCACTTAATATACAATCTGTGTAACAGAGGACATAAAGGGCCTAATCTTGCCAGGGGAAATAAATGCAAAACCGAATATAATAAGTAAATAATTGTCCCAAGTCGCTGTCATGTCGTATTGTTATTGTGTTTCTTTGCACAATAGTAATCATTACTGACGTGAAAACACGATTGCTCAAACACGTTATGAGTAAACTAATTTAAAATACAGTGATGTTCTAATTACTGCTTTCCACTATGCAGGTATTTGAAAAGTGTTTTTATTAAAACTACCACATACACATTTTTGGCTAGTTACTTAACTAGAGCTTCACCAATTTACTTTAATATTAAAGGTTACTTCAGTATTTGTAATTACATGTATATGGTAGTAGTACATGTTGCAACACAGTGAATGCATCGGTCTGATTTCAGTTTACTTCATTGCTCAACCTGCAATATGATAAAATTGCATTGTAAGACCGTTACCTTCTCTGTATTCTGTTGACCTGTCCACAACAGTTCAACAACAGTCACATCCAGAGATTAAGCCCGTAGTCTAAGAAATTCCTTGTTCGTTCGCATATTTTCCTGCAGTGAACTAAGTTCGGAGGTTGTTGACTGCGACATTTATACAGTTTGATGTTGTAAAATGACAAAGATTCTTCCTACTAATGTTAACTTGTAATCAGCAATTCAAGTCCATGTAAAATAATCAAAAGTTGAACTTGAGGCTGGAGTCTGATAATCCAGAGTAATTATAGCTTCCTTTACGCGTGACATTTATTTCTATACAAAGGAAAGGTTTGGAGTTTGTGTGAAAGTTCTGGAGTAGATCCCAGTTTAGTGGTAAGTTACAAGTCAAGCTCAGAATTCGGAAAAAGGCAAGGACATAATGTTGAGTTCTGCCTAGTCGTCGAATATGGGGTGTCTAGGAAACCTGCTTTCTCGTATTGCTAGACAGCATTCAAACAATGAGTATAATGAATTTTATTACAAAAGAAAATGATTACAGTACTTAACTTTGTAGTTATACAGATGTGTGACAAGCAAAGGGCGACATGCAAAATAAGCAAGTATGAGCTACATAAAATATACGAGCAGGGTTATGATCTTTGACGCTTCTATTGAGGTCACTACTCTTGAAGCTTCTGTAGAACTGGGTCGCGGCCAGTCCGGCGCGGCGCTTATGTTCTCTTTGCATAGAGGCCGCTCTGTCTCGTTGTCGTCCTACAGAGGGTTCCGTCAGCGTGTGATTGGCTGACGTCTTCTTCACAGCCCTCTCTTTTCTCTCGTTCCCTACTGGTGTGCCGGCGCTTGAATTTACGCCGTAATGCATAATGCTTCCAATATTATGATACATGGCCAAGCCATGCGGTGTTCATTCCAGTCTATGCACTGAAAACATCTCAGCCTTTTACTTTTATCCTTCGACTAGTAAAGTAAACAGCGGGTCAGTTGCCGGAGTTTATATCCAAGGGGTGTTCAGAATTGGTACGCCTATCAAGGAAACTCGCCGTGGGCGTTGAGAAGATCATCCTACAATCGCACCAGGTTAAAGCCAACTGTTCGGTAAAACACCGAGTCACACTGCATGAAGAGGTCAGTAACTGCTTGCTTTACATCTTACAGGAATCGTTGACCCTTCAGTGCCATTTAAACGATCAAAGACGCGGTAATTGCAGAGGGGGGAGGGGGGAGGGAGAAAAGGACTACAGGATGGGTGCTCGAGTATCGCCCACTTGAGCTGGTGTAACCTCTGCTTTACGGCATTTGCGATATGGGGAAGTGCCTTATCATGAATCAGCAGCATCCTTTGTCCACAACTGTGGTTTTCGACAGTCGTGATGCCTCATACAAATTCTTCATTCTCCGATATTACTGCATCGGCGTTTGACCTTCTTCAACCAAGGAGAGAATAACAACTTGTGGGTCGTGTTCGGATGCATAACTTCGCCATAGTTCACGTTCCCTCATTTACCGCACGCACGTCGGAAATACACGCATGGTGCACTAATCCGTTGCCTACAGATAGGTTCCTGTACACCCGCATCGGAGTCGCGCTACGTTTCATAGACACTGCAGCAGCGCCCTGAAAAGAAAGCTTTTTACCGCCCCTTGTATTTAAATATGACCTAGATATCGATACTACTGTGAGAATCTTATTGAAAAGTAGTTAAAGCTTTTTCGTTCCATTGCTTACAACTTTCAACATGAATCACGAGCTAACCAACACAAGTCGACGCTTGTTTCTGTTCATCAACTACTATGAGTAGTTTACCCTCATAGTGTTCAGGAGTGTACAGTAATTAAAATTAAATGTTAATTAGATTTGCGAGTTTAAAATACATACGGCTGCTGAACGAAAGCAAACGTCGAAAAGCATGTCACTTGAGCTGGTTAGCGCGCGCTTCTTGCAACAACTTTTAGTCAGTATATTGAAGTAACATCATGAACTTCTGGAGAGGATGTTCGCTGTAATATCAATGCCAAAGTGAAGTTTATGTAAATAAACTTCCGGCATCTGACTCATGATGATGATGATGATTGGTTTGTGGGGCGCTCAGTTGCGCGGTCATCAGAGCCCTGACAAAGTCCCAATTTCTTTCACAGTCCAACTTTTTACTCATTCCAATCTAGCTACTGTCACGAATGATGATGATGAGGAGAATGAAATGATAAGGACAACACAAACATCCAGTCCCCAGGTAGAGAAAATCCGCAACTCGACCGGTAATCGATCCCGGGACCCCGAAATCCAGAGGACATCCCATGACACCTGTTAAAGTTCATCGTTGATTCGTTCACTCGGTTTTTTTTTTTATTACAGAGGGCGGCTAACCCTCTGAGCTACCGTGTCGGCAATACTGACAGATATTACACGATGCCACTAGACCACGAGCTGCGGACGGCGGTTGACTGGTTGTTTACTGTACTAACCGGAGTTGTTAACAGACATGTTCATGAATGTGTTTTATTGTTATGTTTCAAAATAGGTGTAGACGCCTGATCCTCTAATTTCAGTTCGAATCATCTATCATAGAATTTGTTACACATCACTCAGCTACCCATCAAGGGGCAGAGGTGTGAGAGGCAGTAAAAACCTAAAAAAATAACAGTCGCACATTTTAATCCTTTACGATACATCTGCAGAAAACAGTAAATAGATGCATCTACTATACAGAGTTGATAGAAGTGCATCCTGTCACTATTTATTTTATTTATCGTATGGCGACAACTGCAGATATTGAAAAATACATGTAGTTTACAATTATATATTTAAGGATTTAGGCACAAAGCTAATATGTAGAAATTCATAAAGTTAATAATTGGGTAATACTAACAGGAGGACATTTAAAGTATAAAATTGGGCCATAAACAATCCTGTTGGCAGAACATCCGCAACTGACCGTTCTACTAGAGGTTGAAAATACCGCTTCAGTTGTAAATTAATTTATTTTGGTACGATCGGTTTCGGACCATTATGAGGCCATCCTCGGGTGTCGTAGCTGTGCTGTGGTCCCCAAGCGCCGCGTGTACCAGGCGCAGTGTGCTGCCTATGAGCGCAGAACAAGGAGTCCCTGGTACACGCAGTGCTCGGGGACCTTAGCACATCTACGACACCTGACGATGGGCGTATAACGGTCCGAAACCGGTCGCGTGAAAATAAAGTAATTTACAACTGAAGCGGTATTTTCCACCTCTGCTGTAAATTTGGAACTGTTAATTAAAACAGGTACATTTAGTCAAAGTTTAGCATCTGTTGAATGAAGCCAGATGGTAGCAGAGAGAGTAGTATTAATAAAATTACTCAACGGCCCTGGGTACTTTCTCAGAGAGCAGTCTATGACAATATGCTGAACGGTTTGTTCTTGGGCCCACACAAGGACAGCCTTGAGCGTCCTGGAGTCCCCATTTGTGCATCAGAGTATTGGACCTGGAGAGACCGGTTTTTATTCCGTTCAATTGTGTCCACTCGTTTCTCTTCAGATAAAATCCTGATAGACTGGCAGACGGATCTTGAACACCTTGATGTTTCATTGTTGCAGCATTCTATCCCTTGCACCACTCTTCTTTAATGTCAAACTCCTTACTGTTTTTTTTTTTTTTTCATTATACCACAGTAGAGTGGGTTATATCAAGTGGTCTGGAGTAGGTTCACGTAAGATTGTATGAACTGGAAGGTCTTGGGAGTAGTCGTTTACATTTCTTTGGCGTCATAAATAAGATAGAGTTTCTCTCTTTCTGCCAATTCTACTAATTTCTCTCTGTTATCATCACAGTTTTTATAACATCAGGTTGTGTGATGGGTGTTTAAATCACCTAAGTAGATAACATGGCTGAGGTACAGGGGGTAAGACTGGGTGGGCCACTGTATGCACGGTGGGGTGTAAACTGAAACAACAAAAAATGGTTCAAATGGCTCTGAGCACTATGGGACTCAACATCTGTGGTCATAAGTCCCCTAGAACTTAGAACTACTTAAACCTAACGAACCTAAGGACATCACACACATCCATGCCCGAGGCAGGATTCGAACCTGCGACCGTAGCAGTTGCGCGGTTCCTGACTCAGCGCCTAGAACCGCTAGACCACCGCGGCCGGCTGAAACAACAGTTCAGCCGTTCTGGTTCTCAGTGATTACTTCGATGCCACTGATCTCTTGGCATCTCGTTCCCTTAATATCATGAAGGCTATTTCTTACATACATGATACACGCCATCTCGTTTCCTTAGTATCATAAAGGCTATTTCTTACATATATGATACAGGGGTGTTTGATGATTCCAGGTAGGCTATCATTTTGTATCCTGCAACCTTACCTTTCGTTACATTAACTTTAATTAGATGGGATTCTAGGAGAGCTATTACATCGGTGTTATGACCAATGCATATCTTACTCAGATACTCACGTCTGTCTTTAGGTAGTCCTTCCACATTTATCTGTAAAATACGGATACTTCGTCCAAACTTCTTCAACTTCGTTTGGCTCTGAGAAAAGTCTTTGTTGGAGTTAGTTTTCTTTCACTGTTGTCTTGAATAACCATGAGAAACCTTTGATTTGTTACGGCTGCCGATGGTGTGGACTTCTCGCCGTCCTGCCTTAGCAGTCCGTTGCCTGGGGTACATCATCTTGGAGTTTGTCTACAAGTCGCACCCAATACATTAGTGCAAAATCTGTCACTAATACCAAAATACTGAAAAATTGTGTACAAAAGAATTTAAGAGTTACCCTCCTGATCTGATGGTCGTAAGAGGAAATGATTACTAGAGTGAATAAAGACATCCGTTGTAATATGTCATTGAGTTCGTGTGAGACATCGCACTAGTAGATGTGCGCATTGGTCCGTATGTAAGCGACCCAAAGTCACAAAGAAAAGGCGCATCTAGCAGTGTGGAAACGTATTTAGTACCATAATGCATGTTATGATTAATTTATTTATAGTTATAGACGTTAAGCCGAAAACACTTTATGAAAACGTACGTGACGAAAATCTCCTGGTATATAGGCCCATACTGCAAAGTAATAGCTTACTTCTGCCACGCTGGCTAGAACCAATATTTTTTGTTCCAAATTTCCTTTCTTCTGTTCAGGTTATTTGTTATTTTATTCAATAAAATTCGTTTTCTTCGAGGACATTTAACTTTTTTGCGTTAACTCTCGTGTAAAGGCTAGTATCGCATACCGTCTGAAGAACTGGATTTCCAAGTCCTTGCATATTTAATCTTTTTTTTTTCTTTGTAACTTTCTGCGTTTTTTGTCAAATCGTGTAAGATTTTTTCGGGTACTGAAATAGTCAAACCAGCCAACAAAATAATCATGAATAAGTATCTTTAAATTAATTTCTTTATTGATAACGAAGTATCACTTCGGATGCGTGCATCATTATTTTATAATATCCTGCGTTTGATAGAAGACAATAATTTTGTTTACTGGCATACTGCAGTTCTGTTACAGTAATCCCACTGTACTTGGCTATGCATCACGATCCACAGTTCCTTTCTTTTACTGCTGACTGTTTCGTTATCAGGCGAGAAGCGGTTTCACACAGGGGTTTCTGTTTGAAGGCAACGATATTAATTTCATGAGCAAAGATAAAGTTATAGTTTGAAACTTATAAAAACGAATATTTCAAAGAGCACAGTGTTCGTAGAAACTATTTGTAATTATACTGCAGTCTCCTCTCGCATTTCGTTGTATTTTCCTACTAGTTATTTTGCCTGCCGTCTCAGTTACTACATTGTAAGCAGATGTTACTTCTATAACAAAGTATATGCTTTGTTATATACGAGAGTTTACTGCTAAATTGAAAAACGTAAACCTAGTTCAGATCACATGTTCTCTGACATCACCAGCTTTCGAATAGGAAAAAGTAACGTGGAAGTTCTCTACAGCATCGAATGGTTGTTTTTCGGAGATTTCACCTGTTTATAAATTTATGCTTTGCAATTTCTTTTCGGTTTGCGACGAGGTGCCAGTATACTTTACATCTGCATCTAAGGCTTTGCAAGAGATCGAATTACTCTGATTATCTGGTGGCTCTCTCAGTTTATACGATAAGCTCCTACGTCGTTATGCACAACGCTTCTCTTCTAGTGTCTGCATTCCGCTACAGTATTTTGGCTTTCCTTTGATACTTGGAAATTTCACACCGTTAAGAACGTCTCGATGAGATATAACGGCGAAAATGTTCTCAATGATATCACACAGCTGCTAAAGTGTGCTGCGTGGAGGGCCGCGTTCACTAGAGTCCGGAACTTCATCGCCGTCAACGCTTCCAGAAACTCGCCCACCAACTTCCCCACACATTTCTACTCCTTCGCGTGTCATGTAGGAAATAAGTCAGATATGCTCATAAGCTTCACGTCGATTTCTTCAGACAATTTGGTCACAGAATACACGACCATACAACACGTTCTATAATTCTGTGACAGGGTAGTGTCAGCTTTGCTGGCAGGAAACCTGTATTTATCGTTATTTGAACGACTACCCCTCTTTATGATGGACATTACCTGCGTCTTTTTCTAATAGTTCTTTTTTTTTGCTGGCAGCGTCCCGCGCTAAGTTACTGTTAGAACAGGCACTAGTTTCCCATTTGCTCCAGGTGCCCTTCCTCTTTTGACCATTTATAGACGATTATCTGTGCGACAACTGCTATCTCAAATGTGCACACTTCAACATTCGTACTAGGTTTGAAAGGAAAAAATGTAGTACGATCATTCGAGGAATTTGAATTTCGGTCTCCAGTCTGTCACCTTTTTCTTAGGGGCGGCATGGTGAGAGGAAGGCAATATAGGTGATATTCACCCGACTTTAGGTAAGACCAAAACAAGAAACTTTGTCATAATTGTAGGAATAATTTTAAGTTTACTACGAATTCATTGAAGACTCAATCTTTGATAGCAAAATGGTGTCTTCCCTAAAATCAGTGATGGCGACCTTCTTGATTTTCCAACAGCTTTTTAAGAAACACATAGGAAGACTGCAACCTTTCGGCTCCCTTAACTATAGAAGTATGGAGTAATAACATTAAATGTTAATTACGCTGGATAGAATGTTTTATCTACGTACAGTTTTCAAACTTTCGCCTCTAGCTAACCATGTAATAGTTGTTTAATATATTCCCTCATTTTCGTTTTAAATGATAGCATTCATTTTGTAACGCTTTAGTCTTTAGCTGAAATTTAAAAGAAATAGTAGATAAAAGAAAGGTATTTCAAAAGGCAAAAATTGTTCCAAGGTACAACAACCTAGGAATAAACATTATCTTAAAATTTGAAAGCATACATTCGAGAAAAATCTTGACAAAACTGTATTAAATCGTCGGTCTGTTGGGTTATTATGCTGCTACACGTCCATCATCATTAAGTGAAATCAAACTAAGCACGATTTTCATCAGAAACCACTTATAAATCAATTATACTAAATTTAAAAAAAGAAGTTATAGGAAACTAGCAGAATGGCTGTTCAAACGGCTCTGAGCACTATGGGACTTAACATCTTAGGTCATCAGTCCCCTAGAACTTAGAACTACTTAAACCTAACTAACCTAAGGACATCACACACATCCATGCCCGAGACAGGATTCGAACCTGCGACCGTAGCACTCGCGCGGTTCCGGACTGAACGCCTAGAGCCGCTAGACCACCGCGGCCGGCAAAAATAATAGAAATTCGCATTTTGAGGACAGGTACAACTGTTAAGACGTTAAAGAAACTCCATTATTTTGCAAGCATTGCATGTTGCTTGGTAAAGGAAATTCTTCCTTTTCAAAGTGCAAGGTGGTGTACTAACGACGAAGTATGGATTAACTGTCCTCATGTTATAAACTAGTTCTGATAATATGCAGCATTTAACTATAAATGAAATACGTTCATGAATAATTGAAGATACATTTCTATTCAAACAAATTTCGGGCTTGCAGTTGGTCGTTGTGTAATTCATCGCACGATGTTTTGACTTGGCACCTGCCAGTAATCTTCAGGTGAGCATCGAAGGCTGACGAAGACTTGTTCCCTTCCACCCCATACAACGTGCTGCAAGTATTCCGCGCATGCACAAACATTCAAGTTGACACTGCGTTTAGGTGGGCGATCTCTTTCGGCAAACTATCTAGAAATGAAACAGTGTGAGCTCTGTGTACGAGTGTTTTAAGCACGCTCATAGTTTGCGAGCGTTGATCACAATGTGACGCTTGCAAGCACAAATCATTGTGATTGGAGTATACTTTCATACTGTGGCCCTAAGAAGACGATAAATTGATGGAGCTTCTTCACCACATCAACTCTATTCGTAATATATTCGGTTCACTATGGAAATATATAAAGATGGTTTATGGATGTCTTGGTGAGATGAAAGAATGATGGCTCTATGGAGTACTCAGTTTTTCTTAAGCTCACTCATATTGATTAGTATTTGGAAGCTTCAAACTGACATCACCCTTCGCTAGCTATGAGGGTGCTTAAAACACTAGTACACTTACTTCATACTGCCTCAGATCTACATAGCGTGCCTAAAGAGCTCGCCCACCATTATAAAGTGTTATATTCCGCCCAGCAGATTAACAGGGCACTGTCTTTAAAAACCTAGAATCAGAAAGTGGATAAAGTGGAGAACACTCCTACAAATTCTTTAGCTTTTCTTCCTTTTGTGGCAACACCTCGTTAAGATTGCTGGAATCCTCTGTAAATATCAGAAGAGAGTGAGTTTTCGCCCACCATCTAAGACCGCAATCCTTTTGGGATTAGTAAATGATGGCTTGTTATTTCGGAGGCCGGAATGTGTAAAATACCTTGCAAATTTGGTATGGGTTGCCACACGCAGTGTGAAAGAGAACTGCATTGAACATCAACGTTGCATTTCTCTTTAGCATTCCAGCAATTCCGCTCTTGCCGAACATTGTGTTCCCACTGGACATTCAATGGATTATGAAGGAACTATGTTTCCGACCACACCAATATGTTGTTGGGATCCAGTATTAAAGAACACGTGGAAATACGCCCTGTGAAATATCTGATGATCCCTGATAGCGGCTACCAGTTGGACAGTGCGTGGATCACCTTCGTCTCCGAGATTTCTTCTAATCGAAGACGACGGCGGTAGCGAGCGGCAAAACGAAGGACAGCTGAGTACTGTAGTTGCGCCAGCAAGAGCCCTGGCGCCGGGAAATGGGATCCATCTGTCAACTTGAATTTTGACGCACACTTGGATTACTCACAGAGCGCTAAATATGGCTTAACAGAGGATGTCTTCGTCAGTCTTCGGTGGCTCACCTGAAGATGACTGACTGATGTCAAGCAGAAATTTCGTGCGATGAATTAAACGACGACCGGCTGCAAGCCCAAAATTTCTTTGAACATTCAGTTCGTTGCTAAAATTTTAAACTTCTCCTCAGATACATTCCTAATAGCTTTAGTGTGTTATACAGCAGTTTAATTTATAAAAAGTGAAATAGTTACATATCCTTCCCCAAACTCAACCTCAAGTGGATCAACGACAAAAACTGTAGAAAATTGTGGAAACTATTTACGACTGTCTGTATTATGCTTCCCTTTACGTGATTCTGAATTTACTCACTAGACTGCAGTACCGACCAAAGAAAAAGAGAAAGACAACATGTATTCCTAGGTACACTATCCTCTAAGAACAACAATCTTCTCTACGACATAATAATGTTTACACAATTGGGTGCGTCTCTTGAAATTAAATCTATAAAGAGCAATGGAGTACAGATACTCCACTTTGCAAATTGAGTCCAGAATACCGTTTAAATCTGCGTGGACATTTAAACGCTTTGCTATTATGTTTCCAATTAGCCATGTCAGTTCCAAAACCAAAACTGTTACACTTTAGTGTGTGTTGTATTGTTCTTTTACAGTTCCTGCAGCGCATCTCCGAATTCGCTTTACGTCTGTTGTCATGCCACCTTGATGAGGGCTGGAAACGTTTGATCAAACCTCTACAGTTGTTCGCACTAGCGTCTTGCATGCGATATCGTGTACAAAAGCATTGCACTTTCCCATAACCAACAATTCAATGCGTTCCACTCGTCCTTTAACAGCGATTTTTAACTGTTCGTCGAATTTCTTATCGCTTTTTGGTCTTAATGCTGTTGTAGTGTTTAGTGAAAAGACTGGTTTGGTGGATCTCTCCTCGGTAGTCTGTTCAATGCAAGCCTCTTCTTCTCTGTGTAACTACTGCAACCCACATCAATTTGAAACTGTGTATTGCAGTCAATCATTGATGTCCCTCAAAGTTTTTACGCCACTCAAACTCATCTTACACCAAATCTATTATTTGACGACTTAGAATGTAACCTAATAACCAATTACTTCTTTTAGTGAAGTTGGAGCATAAAATTCATCCTTCCTCAGTCCGATTCAGTCATCATATCTAATTAACTTATTCCTTTTTAGCATGACATTTAAAATGGTCTCGTCTTGTATGACTTCTCATCCACGTTTTGCTGACGTCCAAGGCAACACTCCAGGCAAATACCTTCAGGAAAGACTGTAATGTCTAAATGTTTATTTTCCTGTATAAGTAGCGAAATTCATCTGTTATGTTAGTGTCTCATTTCCCAATCTAATTTCCTTAATAGCGCCTGATTTAATTCGGCAACATTCCATTGACCTTCCTTCACTTTTGTTGGTTTTCATGCTACTATCTGCGATGAAGGCATTATCCAGTCCGTTCAATCGTACTTCCAGGTACTCTCCATATCTGACGAATTTACAATATCGTACTTCAATTTCTTTTCCAAATCTTACTGTACTATCCTTTACTTTTTCCTCAATAAATGCTGAGTAACTTCGGAGACAGAATACACACGTGTATGACACTCTCCTCAACCATTGGATCCCTTTCACGTTCTTCGATACTCTTCTTACCATCACCCCTAGATCCATACACAATAAGATGTGCTTAACATGTACGTCACTAACCTTGTAATCGAATGTTATCGGGATCTTCCTGTTTGTTAAAGCGTTATCTCAAATTTGTTAAAGACTGAGGTAATTGACTCGGTATCCGTAGCGAGACACACAAAGTACAAGGGTAATCCCAAAAGTAAGGTCTCCTACTTTTACTATACCTTTACTTGGTTCTAAATGGCTCTGAGCACTATGGGACTGAACATCTATGGTCATCAGTCCCCTAGAACTTAGAACTACTTAAACGTAACTAACCTAAGGACAGCACACAACACCCAGTTATCACGAGGCAGAGAAAATCCCTGACCTCGCCGGGAATCGAACCAGGGAACCCGGGCGTGGGAAGCGAGAACGCCACGGCACGACCACGAGCTGCGGACAATATACCTTTACTTATAGCTGTTTATTTCTACAATAGTTTACATCAGTTTACAGGTTGAGCATTTAGCTATTTTTCGACATAATCACCATTTATGTCGATGCATTTTTGTAGAATCTGTGGCAGTTTTTTGTATGCCCAAGTCATACCAGCTCGCCACCATGCTGTTTAGAAAGTTATGAACCTCTTCATTCACCTCCTTTTCGGAGCTGAATCGCTGGAACCACAATTAACGCTGACAGGCACTGTGAGACTCTAAAAAAACTCAAACGGGCAATTCAGAACGGGAAGGAGAGGAATGTTGAGCAAGGACGTACACTTAATCCATGACAACGCCCGCCCGCACATCGTTCGGCAAACCGTTGCTCTCCTGCAACAGTTTCAGTGGAGCAAAATCACACACCCACCCTACAGTCCTGTATTGGCGCCCAGTGACTATCACCTGTTCCCTAGGTTAAAAGAACATTTGGCAGGAAAGCGATTCAGCTCCGAAGACGAGGTGAAAGAAGAGGTTCATAACTTTCTGACCAGCATGGCGGTGAGAGGGTATAACATGGGCATAGAAAAACTGCCACAACGTCTACAAAAATGCATCGAAAGAAATGCTGATTATGTCGAAAAGTAGCTAAATGTTCAAACTGTAAACTGATTTAAACCATTGTAGAAATAATCAGGTCTATGTACTCAAAAAAATGTGATACCTTACTTTTGGGATTACCCTCGTAAATAGTTGTCCTGCGACACCTGCGGTGCAATCCTGTGAAGCTTGGAAAGTAGGAGATGGTTCTGCCGGAAGTTAAGCTGTGAGCATGGCTTGTGAGTTGTGCTTGGGTAGCTCACTCGGTAGTGCATTTACCTAAAAAATACAAAGGTCTCGATTTAGAGTCTCGCCCCTGAACACCGTTTTAATTTTCCAATTGATATAATATCAAAGACCGCCAAGAGACAGCAGAGTTATTTAGAGCTACATTGTATTACATGTAAGACATCGGGTGCTATCCGTTAAACTGTTGCCAAAGTTAAGTAAAGGTTTGTATCGAAACTGTTAATAAATGTTATTCGTGATTTTTTATTGTGTTACCACATAAATGTTCTAGTGCCACCCTGTGAAAGAAGTATGTCATTAGTAGTAGCAGCATGCAAACTTCCACACAGTTTAATTAAGTTTAATAGAACCATTTGCAGAAATACACTCACGCTCAGAAAAAAGCAGAAAACTTTGAACGACTAGAGATAGGACGTTCATATTCACAGAACATGTACATTCATATGGTCTACAGAGTTGATTAAAGTTTGAAACTTGTCGGCCCATGGGTTGAAGTTCAATATCGATATCGCGGTGCAACGCCACCCTACGGTAAAGTGTGCCTCCCGCTCTCGTTGTCGCTACAAACCGAAGGTAGTGGATCTATATGACTTGACAGACATACAGGATGCCGTACGGTAAGATCAGTGATTTTGAAAGAGGGCGCATTATTAGCATGAGAGAATGCGATGCATCCATCCGGGATTTTGCTGCTCGTGTAGGACCAAGTGTTTCGACAGTGCAACGGGTGTCTGCAGAATGGTCCACGGAAGGCCGTAGAACACGACAAGATTGATCAGGTCTAACCACCAACACCATCCCCGAGAATAACGACACCTCATCCGAATGGAATTGCAGAACGTATCTTAGTCCTCCTCGGCTCTAGCACAACACTCTAACAGTGTAACATATCGTACACTATCAGGGGTGACAGTCCATCGCCGTTTATTACGGTGTTGGACGATTGCGCAGAAACATGCTAGACGGTAGTGGTGTATAGAACGACGCCATTATCGACAAGAATGGGATCAGATAGTGATTCCGGACGAATCCAAGTTCTGTTTGTTTGAAAATGATGGCCGCATTTTGGTTCGCCGCAGACAGGTGGAGCGGCATCACAATGAATGCATTCGCACAGGACATACAGCGCCAACTCCAGGTCGTATGGTGTGAGCTGTTATTGTTTACAACCACGGACCACAGTTGGTGCGTTTCCAGGGCACAGCGACCAGTGTGACCTACGCGAATGACATCCTTCGGTGCCGGCCGAAGTGGCCGTGCGGTTAAAGACGCTGCAGTCTGGAACCGCAAGACCGCTACGGTCGCAGGTTCGAATCCTGCCTCGGGCATGGATGTTTGTGATGTCCTTAGGTTAGTTAGGTTTAACTAGTTCTAAGTTCTAGGGGACTAATGACCTCAGCAGTTGAGTCCCATAGTGCTCAGAGCCATTTGAACATCCTTCGGTCCGTAGCCATATCCTCTCTGCACAACACCCCAGACGCCATTTTTCAGCAAGCCGATTGGCGACCGCATGTTGCCGTACGAACACGGGCCTTTTTTGTGCCACAGGGTGTCATCCTTATGCTCTGGCTCGCCAGGTGACCAGACTTGTCACCAATCAAAATTGTATGGGAGATGGGGAAACGACGGGTGCAGCGCTGTGACACATGTCCGACCAACACAGAAGAACTTCGGAACCAAGTGATTGCAGCGTGGATGGCTATACCATAGGATGCCATTGGCGCCTTACACTCGTCGATGCAATCACTCATGGAACAAGTTATCAGGGCCCATGCCAGACCCTGTGCCCACTAAGCAACAGGACACATGCTGAACTGAGATGACTGGAATGATAATCATTGCAGCAGAGCAAACTAATGTACATGTCCTGTGAATATGAATGTCCTAAGCCGGCCGAAGTGGCCGTGCGGTTAAAGGCGCTGCAGTCTGAAACCGCATGACCGCTACGGTCGCAGGTTCGAATCCTGCCCCGGGCATGGATGTTTGTGATGTCCTTAGGTTAGTTAGGTTTAACTAGTTCTAAGTTGTAATGGACTAATGGCCTCAGCAGTTGAGTCCCATAGTGCTCAGAGCCATTTGAACCCTTTTGAATGTCCTATCTCTAGTCGTTCATGGTTTTCTGGTTTTTCTGAACAGCCATTATTTTTGAACACTTTATTTAGGTTACGAATTTCAACAGGTCTTTTTCAGGATACAAAAAACATAAAAAATTAGCATAAACATCCGCTGCTCATCTGTCCCTCATTCCATAGTTTTATGATTGATTTACGTTTACTTAGCAGACATAAGTTGCCGGTTTCAGAGGGGGTTTCGACTGAAACAATAAAAATATTCAGTTACAAAATCTCAACAATATGTGTACATGATTAGAGTAAACATTATTGAAGTCATTGCTTTTTAGTCCTACTCACACAACTGCAGTTGAAAACAAGGTTTTCTTAGTGCTCTTTTAAAAAACTTTTCACGCGCTACGTGTTTTTAAACAGAAATTCGTCCTTGGAATAGGAGGAGTTGCCCAGGAGAAACGGTTTTAGGTTAGATTTGAAACTCGCTTTCCTACTTCTCTGATATGTTATGGAACAAATGACAAAAAACTTTTGTTGCTGCTTATTGAACTCCTTTATCAGCCACTGACAACTTCAAAAAAGGGTAATAAAGGTCATTTTTCCACTAGTATGAACATCACTGTGTTTCTCTGATTGTTTATTGATGACGAATTTTGTCCTCGAATATTGAAACGTCCCCTTAGAAAAATTTATACAAGACTGTGCTTAAACTGACACACAATGTTTTTAGCGCAACGCAATCTGACTTTTAAAAATCCCTACAAAAAAATGGCCCTGACTAACATTAACCTATGCGTTTCACAAATCGCTTACCTCACAAAAATCTTGGTTACTCGAACTACTGCAATACAGCAAGCGCCACTACTGCCAGCTAAATAAAAGATTCAAACTACGGAAGGCACTAACTACTGATAGGCATAGTTAACAAATGAAAGATTTTGAAAGAGAACAAACAATGTATTTACCTTAATAGTGTTGAAAAATCATAATATACATAGCAGTTCATGATATCCAGTATTACAAATTTCAAAACTCCGCCATCTCTCTTCCCACATCCACCACTGCTGGCGGCTCACCTACAACTGCGCAACGCTACGCGCTGTTAACGTCCAGCTGCCCAACACTACAATGGCAGACAACAATGAAAGCTAGCCACAGACTGCACACAGCACAGCCAGTGATTTTCATACAGAGCGCTACGTAACGTTGCCAATAAGAAAACATAAACAGCCTACTTACATAGCCCCCATGCTTCCCACAAAAAATTTTATAAATTGTTTTGGGCAGTGGCCAATACATATTTGTTACAAATTTTTTCACAATTACAATAACAAAGAAATCATATGCACACACTTATTGATACAAGGTTGGTCAAAAGCTAAAATTTTCTCACAGTCCATAAAGACAGTCCTGATCCTTCATCACAGTAAAATTGCAGTGTTTTTCTCAAAGTCTCAGCAGTAAAAGAAAATGCACATGGAAGTAGTGGATTTCCATGCTGTCTTGAAGAAGTAGCGGTGTCCTTCCAACGGTAAGACAGTGCTGACTCTTGACATGCAGACAGGTAATGGGCCACAACAGAGCAAACCCACCGCAGAGTCAGTCGAAGTTTTGAAGAATACTGGTAGGTAGGTCATCACCATTAAAGAGTCTTGCGGATAATATAGCAATTCCATAACCACCACTTGTGCACTCACAAAGTTTTTGGAATTGTCCTTAGAACCAGCAATGCTGTTATCCAGTTCCTTGCTGAATTATTAACACTACTTCTCACATATTGTCCATATACTATAACCAACAGAAACGTGTGCAGTGAACCGTAACTTACAAGTTAATAATATGATGAACTGGTATCAATTACAATTTTATAACATAATAATACAATAACAACGGTACAAAATACATCATTAAAAACATAATAATACAGATAACATTTGTAGTAATAGGGGCTTTACAAAAGAATAGAAATAAACATGTACATCAGTGTTACAGGAATTATGACATAAGTAAATACATAATAGATCAGAATAATTATTGAAACAGCAACTTCACACATGAGCATTAAAACAGAACAGAATTAATAATGTCTAACATCTTTACAAAGTAAATAACATATAATTAATGCAAATTATATTTGAGGATAACAGTATTCCTCATCATTGTTCATGTAGCTGAGTATTAGAAAATTCTACAACATAAGTCTTATCAGATAACCATATAAAGACAGGAAGAACATAAATACGCAAGGGTACACAACCACATAGTGGGATAACACAAGGAAAGGACAGGGTTTGTTTTACTGCAGTATTTTGCAAACAAAACTTTCTTTACTTCTCGGAGATCTCCATTCGTTCTTCATTATTTCCAAAAAGTCCTATCTATACCTGCTTTCTGTACTTTTCTCGTATAGCCTCTCAGTGCATTTCTTCAAATTCATCGCAAGTCATTCTCTTATAGGCTACACCCTCTTACGCTAACTTAAATCTACTGAGCTGAGATGCATAAACTAAGGGACGAGGCAATGCAGCAGCACAAAACAAATAATACAAACAGCAATGACAAAAAAAATGGAAATTGGCGAAGGAAGCAGCATTATAGAAATTAGCAAAGCAATTGCAATATTACAAGTAATATAAGGCAATGTGCAACAAACAATAAAAATAAATCAGTAGTAAAACTGGCTTAACAGAGTAATACAAAGTGAAATTCAGTGACACTATGCCTGGCAAACAGCAGCAGCAAATGCAATAACTTATATCTGAATATGACATAGCTCAAGCAGAAAAAATATTACATTAAAGACAACTATGCAGACAAGGGAAATGTATATTCACATTGTAACCTCCCCACAAAAATGTAAGAAAGACAAAACTTAAATGTTAATGGGAATAGACCCTAGTGTAACCTTCCCACAAAAATGAAAGATAATTTTTAAGTGTGAATATTCATTCTGCTAAGTGTAATCTCCCCATAATTATTATTAAATGATATGAATAGAATGTAAATGCAATTAGTGCCAAATCTTAGCTCCAACAGTAATAAAACTCAATGATAACAGAAATGTGAAAAAATGTTAAGTCCCCACAAAATTAACGTTAAAATCAACCTGATAAATTGATTCTGGGAGGAAAAGCAAAGGAAATATTGTTTCAATTGTAATGATTATTTTCTTAAAAGATTGCTTTGAGAACAAAATTATTATTGGGGCGATTCTTGAACAAATTAATTACAGTTAATATACAATACATTATCATATGTGCGCAATGCTGCTTCATTACCTTATTTAAAAAATATACCTCGTCCCGAATCTTGACCAGAGACCCATGTCGACGCCCGCCGCCTCCTCACACACAACTCCGACTGTCTCTCGCGTGCTACAGGCATGAACGAACTACATGCTCTCACAACTCGCTACGTACAACTACTTTCTCGCAACTGCACTACATGCTCTCGCGACTCGCTACGTACAACTACTTTCTCGCAACTGAACTGAACTCTCGCGCGCTCAAGCGCAGACTAGCAATGATAAATAACTCTCAGGTCAGAGATTCTGTCATGCCTCGCCATCGCTGCTACTAACATACGTGTTTCAACATCTTAATGACTATGTAATTAAAGTGGTGCACCACAAAAACTAATTCTACAAAAAATTACCAAGTGCTTGAAAAGATAATTATATATGCAGTTACTCGTATTAGTCCCTTCTTATTGTTCTTTCCATTCCAAGAGCTCCTTTTTCGAAGAATGTGGAACATAAAGTAATTATTTAATAGATATGTTGACAGAAAATGATGGCATTAGCAAATGCATTTAATTTTATTTTATAAAACCAATGCTGCAACACAGCTGGAAACCAGATATTCAACAAAATGAGCAATCTCTCAACTACAAAGACAATAGATGTAAAATGTTTCTCATCATTTCATTAGGAATTTTAGTAAATGTCATAAATTAAGAGCTCCACAGTGTATTCATATGTTTTCAAGTTTGAGCGTGTCGTATTTGCGATGCTTTCTACAAAGAATTGTCAATAGCGAGGATAATGGCCTCTCCCTTTTTTTTTCACCTGTGCCTCTGAAAAGCACACACTAATGGCTTTTTTTCCAGGCGATTGTCGCGCAGCTGCCCACAACGCATTATGTGCGGGTGGTCACTTAACTTTCTTACAGAAATATTTACGACAGCAGTTTACGCTACAGTGACAGTCTCATATAAAAATATTTCACAGGTCAAGAATTTGCGTTACAAATCTGTAGAAACAAAATCCTATAAATATAACAGTGTCCAAAAAATTTTCAGTGGCATTGTGATACATTCACACATGTACACACATTTCATAATTCTAAAGTACGATTCTTGGTTTCCAACATCCTTTTCTACAAATATTTGTCCCTAACCACTACTCATTATTCCTTACCTCATTATACATATACATATACATATTCATCGACACTTCTTCAATATTTCACCATGAGAAATACATAGCATAATAAACATTCCTCAACAACATAATACACATCGTCTTCATAATAATAACATCATAACACCTCAGTCAAACCCCAAAAACGTCGTAGCTTTCTGCAATAATTTCAAACCCTAAAAAATATTCTCTGCTCATTTCAATAGTGTCATCTACCTCAAACGTACTCTAAAATCTTGATCCCATACCAAATACATCATTCAAAGCTCTTGTAATATCACAATGGTTCCAAAAAAATATGAACATTTCACAAATTAGAGACAAAATACAATTTCATAAGTGTGAAGTTATCCAATTGTGTAATTGCGTAAACATGTGTCACTGACGTAGTAAAAAAAAATGTTTGTCTCTCTCAGTTAAATGATCAGATAGCTGTGTAATTTGTGTGTTAGAGAAATATGGTACCGATGTGTAAAGTTGTATAAGCAAATACCATATTAGCTAGGGCTCCTTGTGCTTGCCAAACACATGGTACACAAACTAAGCGTGTACCCGCCTGAGGATTAATGTAATTATACCCTCAGGTGTTACAGATTACTGCAATGGAATGAAATGTATCACGGAAAACCCTTGTATCATTGTACTTCAAATATCTTAAAAAATAAATGATTTAAGTGCGAAATTAATCACTCAAATACGTGTACTGTAGCGCTAAACTGTGCATCATGATGTAAGATAATCTCTGCGGCAGTCTCATAATTATCGTCCTCAGAAAGCTAAGTTCTGCAGAAGTCAATGTACTTACCTCATGATCAACAAAAGTGAAATGCTTTGTGTATAGATATCGTAGTTATTACGCTTATTGTTGTGATGAAGAAAGTACTGTACTGTAACGTATTGTTGTGCTACGGAAAAGGGTGTCTCATTGTAGCTATACCACAAAAGTTACTACTAAAACATGTTTTACTTTCCAGAATAAAACAGAAAACTGTGCAGATATAAAACAGAAACACCTCAAAAGCAACATTGTAAATTGTCCTTCATTAGTAGCATCGTGATAAAATTGTGTAGTTGTCAAAGAAACCAAATGCTAAGTCATATTTAATTCCATAGAAAGTGCTTCAAATAAAGAATGTCATTTCAAGTAAACCAAAATGTTGCATGAAAATCTCATTAGCAGTGCCGGTATATGTTTTAAGTATGTGAGCCTTATAGTCGTTACGTGATCGTGCAAGTAACAAGCAAGAATGTACACACACAGTAACACTGTGTCGTCTGTTCACTATAACAATGCACTCATAACTACTGTCTAAATATGTATCCTAGGTTCTAGATTGGATAGTTAACTTCAAACACTGTTGCATGTTAACAGTTTCAAAGTCTAACAAAGCATACTAGTAATGTAAAGTGAAAAATTTAATGGCAAAGACTAAGTTAAAAAGCAGATTATCTCTGAATAAGTGGTTTTGTATGTGAAGTGTGGTGAAATCCTTTACTCTTCATAGTACTCAGAGTTTGAACTTGAATGCAATTATCATGTGGTATACGTCGGTAAAGAATACTGGAATTTTTCTCAAGGTTAGCGTCTATGTTATTTTTCCCTGAGCCAGCGGGCGCACGTGGCTGCCTGCGGTGCGAGTCATTGTCTGTTTCTTTGTTGGCGAGCGTCGTTACTGGGATTAGGAGACCTAACTTCTACAAATTCACCTTGTCGAGAGTGCTATGCTCTGTTTGAATCCCGCCAGTTCTGATGGAATTCAGGTCTGTCGTTTTGTCGGTAGTTTACATAGTTTCTTGTTTGTCGGTCATGTGGTGCAGAATTTCTAGCTGAATCGTAACTTCGCGCTGAACTGTTGCGTCTGAAGTTATTCTGTCTCCCTTGATAATAACTGTTTTTGTTCCCATATTATCTGTTTCTATGGTAATCTCTGTCATATTCATTACTACGGAAATGCGATCTTTCTCTGTAACTATTATTACTCTGCCAGTGGTTGTCATATTGGTGGTGTCTGTTTTGGTCACGATTTGCGTTGTCAGATTAGACTTGTCGTGTCCAGTTATTGTTTCTGTCGTCACGGAATTGTGACAGATGTGACCTGTAGTGATTGTTTTCCTGTTTTCGCATCCCCTGACTGTCTGTGTCAATTTCTAATTCTTGTAAGAGTCCCTGAAAAGCTGCAATGTCGTCTTTGCAACGTCCTGCCAAAATAATAATTCTTAAATGTTCAGGCAATTTCATTAAGCAAATGCAGATGAGTTCTGAATGGCTGTATGGGTTTGAAAGATATTGATTCTTATGCAACATGTCTTCAAAATATTTGACAAGACTGGAAAATTCAGATTGTTCAAAGTGTTTCATCATCATGATGCTATGTTTTACTCGGTCTTGTGTAGCTTGAGACCAATACGCTGAGAGGAAGGCATGGTAAAACTCTCCTTCACTGTGGCAATCGTGAATGACCGACCGCATTCTTACAGCTGGTTCATTCTCTAAGTAGCCACACAAATTCTAATCTGTGCTCTAATGACCAGTTGGGAGGAAAACAATGAGAGAATTTATGGAGCCATGCTTGTGGATGAATGTCGTTGTCAGAATTCTTAAATGTTTTGAATTTACGTTAGTAATGAACAGCTTATAGTCAAAATCATCATGTCGGCGAGTCGCATGTCGGTCATTATTACGTCGTTTCGGCGGTACCATCTCAAAATTCGGTGTGCCTTGCCAATTTCTTTCATAATTTCCGAAGTGTCCTGTGTTATTATTTTGTGGTTGTTCCGTATTTATAAGTCCCTTTTCCCGTGTTGGAGCGCGAGTGTCCTCTGAAATATGTAATCTTTGTATTACTTGCGTCAGCTGATCTCGTACTTCCCGGATTTCTCTTTGGTGTTGCGTATTAATTTGATTCTGATTTTGTTTGAATTTCCTAATTTGTTCTCACTCTTCTGTGTCATTAAAGACTACCGGTTTTGTGTCATTCAGATTATCATCTACCTTCGTAGATAAATTATTTAGCTGATCCGAAAGTTCAACTACTTTCTCTTATAATGAACTAATTTCCTCCATGTGTCTTTCTACTGTGTCCTTTAAGTTTTCCTGAGTTTTTGCAAGTTGTGTAACCGAATCGGTATATGCAACTGAGTCAGTTTTAGCTAGCAAGGTCTCATGATTTTCATAAACAATAATTTGCAGTTCTTTTATGGCTGCTTCGTGATTCTGTAATGCATTTTCATGCGGCGAAAAAATAGGTTGAAAATGCTCACAAATTTGTGTTTTTACGTCATTACAGACTTTTTGACATTTCGATTCGATTTTATGTAACTCAGTAGTTAAATCTTCACGTGTTTGTTCAAGCGTGGTGTGAAGATTTTGTTCCATTGCGTCTAACTGTTGCTGTGTTTCTCTCTGGTGTTGTTCAATTGTGTCTAACTTTTGAAGCTTTTGCTGTGTTTGTCTTTGGTGTTGTTCCATTGTGTCTAACTTTTAAAGCTTTTGCTGTGTTTGTCTCTGAGTTTGTTCCATTTGTTGTATTAGCTGTAATAACAATGCATTAGTGTCTGGAATCCGTTCCTCTACGATTTTCGGCAATGCATTTGCACCGGCAACATTCACATTTTGACAAGCAGAAAATGTGTCTTGACTTATTTGAGAAAACGGTGAGGACGCAAAACCTGAATCTACAGTATTTGCAAAATTGTGTCCTGTCATTTCGGATTCCTGAGGCGAGCTATTGCCGACCGATCGATCGATAATGCTTCCCTGTTCACTAATTGTTTCACTGCCTACGCCATTGTTTGCCGCCCGCTCCATTTCCCTACGCACAATTACCAAATTACTATGTTGAACATTAGTTAATTCATTACACGGTGGCGCTAACACACTGCTTTCGTCTTCACTGTCATTTCTCAGTTTACTTTGGAGCCTAGTATTACGTTTTTCACACGTCATTATTGTCACAATATTTCACATGACAACACAGAAAAGCACAATTTGAAGAGCAAAAATAAGAGAACACATTAACATAGCACTGAAAATAATATCCAGTTAATTGCAAGCGCAGCTGCAAAATACTTGCTGCAAATCTACATGCATGCCACAACTGCTTTACTGTACAACAATGAAAAACTACAACTACAAAGGAAATTCTCTCTATAATTACATGCTAGCAATAAACAAAAGCTACACTAATTACACAAACTACAAATCAGAAGATTCCAGGGAGGTATCCTGGCAAGGTCGCCTGTGCTTAAACTGACACACAATGTTTTTGGCGCAACGCAATCTGACTTCAAAAATCCCTACAAAAAATGGCCCTGACTAACATCAACCTTACCTCACAAAAATCTTGGTTACTCGAACTACTGCAATACAGAAAGCGCCACTACTGCCAGCTACATAAAAGATTCAAACTACGGAAGGCACTAACTACTGATAGGCATGGTTAGCAAATGAAAGATTTTGATAGAGAACAAACAATGTATTTACCTTAATAGTGTTGAAAAATCATAATATACATAGCAGTTCATGATATCCTGTATTACAAATTTCAAAACGCCGCCATCTCTCTCCCCACATCCACCACTGCTGGCGGCTCACCTACAACTGCGCAACGCTACGCGCTGTTAACGTCCAGCTGCCCAACACTACAATGGCAGACAACAATGCAAACTAGCCACAGACTGCACACAGCACAGCCAGTGATTTTCATACAGAGCACTACGTAACGTTGCCAATAAGAAAACATAAACAGCCTACTTACAATATATGCATCAGGGCAGTGTAAATCATACGTGCGTCGCATCTTAGAATAATCTTCAAGATTGTCGGACCAGTAGGAAATAGGGCTACGTAGGCATAGTGAACGTATAAAAAACAGTACGGCATGAATGATAAGAGATTTGTTTAATTCCCATGTAACCGTCATGTGTAGGTTGAAAAACATGAATGGATATACAAAAGTAGACGCTTATTATCGCGTAAAATCCTGCTCATAAACCAATATTAAATATATAATCTATTTTTCAACCCCTTACGCATCGCTTTCGACTTGCAAGTAGTAAAAGTGGCCAGCCGATCCCCACAGACGACTAATTCCGGCCATAAATGTAAGGTAAATACACACACATGTAGCTAAATAGTGTTTACTTAACTTTTAGGGAACATCTCCTTTTTTCTTTTCCTCGGCTCATTTAGATATGAGGCAGGACATACTGAAAGTTAAGGATCTTCTGGGTACCATCCAGGCGTCTACGAGCAAGATTACGATTTTATTCCGAAATTATCCTCTCAGAGTGATCTTAACTAACTTATTTGAGATTTTAATTTTCTGAAAAGATGTTCTGAGCTTCTTGGCTCCAAACCAAATAAAACGCCACGAACACATTTAGTGTGGTTTACGCACAGGGAAGGAGATACTGATCCTCCATTAACTATGAAGAGAACATTAACTTACTAAAAAAAGAAAAGAAAAATGTAGACCGAGGGAGGTGTCGCTGTGGTTATCACACTTGAGTCACATTCCGTCCGTTCAAATATTCGCCTGGGTTCAAAAATTGCTCTGAGCACTATGGGACTTAACTGCTGAGTTCATCAGTCCCCTAGAACTTAGAACTACTTAAACCTAACCTAAGGACATCACACACGTCCATGCTCGAGGCAGGATTCGAACCTGCGACCGTAGCGGTCGCGCGGTTCCAGAATGTAGCGCCTAGAACCGCTCGGCCTATCCGTCTGGGCATCCAGATGTAGGTATTTCGTGTTTTCCCTAAATCGCTAAAGGCAAATGCAGGGATGGTTTCTTTGACAAGGGCACGGTCGATTTACTTTCGCGTTCCTTCCTAATCCGAACTTTCGCTCCGTCTCCGATGACCTCGAATAATTTCGTCGTCAGCAGGAGGTAAAAATCTAATCCATTCTTCCTTTGTCTAGTGCAGTGACATCGAGATGGTGATCCGCTACTGTGAGACTGAATATGATCTTACTGAGTGGAAACTTTCTATTGACTGAAAGGTGTGCTACTTCATACTGGAAATGTGCATAAATCTATTCCTATGGCCCATGAGTCGTTTCAGGTAAAGGCCATGTTGTCAACTATTCAGTAGGTGGCAAACAAATGGCTAATCTGCGACAACGGTGAAATTATAGAAACTGTATTAGGACAGCAACTAGGGCACACGAAAATTCCGTGCTGTTTAGACGGATGAGATAGCTGAGCAAAGCAAAATCATGGGCGTGTATATATTCAACGATATTAGAGACATTTTGTGTTTACGATTATATTCCATCGTGTGCAGAGGCATTTAAACAATCATTCATTCCATGCCCCATACGCGACTGAAAAGCGAAGGAGCCGTAAAAGGCGGTACGGTGCTAAGTATCATCTGCCGTGCCATCCTCAGTGGTTTGCAGAGATTATAAGTAGCTTTAGAGGTAGATGACTCGTCCCTTTTGATGCTGCACATTGTTTCACCCCCTGTTTCCAGTCTTTGGCGACACGAGCAGAGAAGTTGGTAACAGGAAGACAGTGCCGGCCCGACGCCTTGCCCGGCGTGTCGCAGCAAGTGTTGCCGCGGCTGATCCCAGGCCCTCGTTAGGCGCGGCTGCGACCGCCTCCCACTGTACAGAATAATTCATCAGGACGGGCGCTGAGCGGGGCGTAGCGGGACCCAGCCGCGCCTCGCCGAGGCGGCGCCGCCTAAGCCACGTTATTTACTGTGGCGCGCCGTGTATCCTCTTAGCAGCGTGCCGAAAAATGCGCCTTATTTATGGAGTCCTTAAGGACAGCGCCGCGGGCGGTGCGTGCCCCCGCCCGGTATTAGCGCGCGAATTTATTTCCTTTCCGCGAGGAAATTGAAAACATTCGCAGCAGCGCCGGGGAAAAAGAAAATACTACACCTAATTGCTCCTAAACTTAAGCCAGTTATTAAACCTTTGTCTTCCACCGAAATACGTGGAACAAATCACATCTTTTCCCCAGCACGGAACTGACGTTTTGAGAGTAGATCTTTCTTGTTTCATACATGATAGATCTCTTGTGTCATTAGTCTTTTGGACAGTTCGATGAGGTTCCCAAAGTTTCCCTGCCCTGTCCACATTTCTTGGTATTAGAGTCTCGCTTTCGCTCATCTTCCACATTATTACTTAGATGTACCACTACCCATGTCTTCCCTAACATCTTATAACGTCTACGGGTCCCAATAGTACTATGTAAGTTATTCTCTGATACTTTAACAAATGTCCTGTCTTACTGTCCCATCTTGTTGTGGTTTACCGCATATTTTTCAGTCACCTCTTGATTTTGCGGAATACCTCCATATCTCTTACTTCATCAGTCTTCGTAGTTCACAGCATTTCTCCAAAGCAGTATGTTTCAAAATCTCTTCCCTTCTTTCATAATGGTAATGAATTAAATAAAAACTTCCTCGTCACATACTTTATTCCAACTTAGTCACATCCACGCATACTGGAAATTATTTGATGCGCAAATTTCGAATTGCTTAAGAGCAGTTAAAGAATTTTTTTTTCACTACTGGCCATTAAAATTGCTACACCAAGAAGAAATGCAGAAGATAAATGGGTATTCATTGGACAAATATACTAGAACTGACATGTTTTTACATTTTCATGCGATTTTGGTGCATAGATCCTGAGTAATCAGTACTCAGAACAACTACCTCTGGCCGTAATAACGGCCATGATACGCCTGGGCATTGAGTCAAACAGAGCTTGGATTGCGTGTACAGGTACAGATGCCCATGCAGCTTCAACACGATACCACAGTTCAACAAGAGTAGTGACTGGCGTATTGTGACTAGGCAGTTACTCGGCCACAATTCACCAGACGTTTTCAATTGGTGAGAGATCTGGAGAATGAGCTGGCCAGGGCAGCAGTCGAACATTTTCTGTATCCAGAAAGGCCCGTACAGTACCTGTAACATATGCTCGTGCATTATCCTGCTAAAATGTAGGGTTTCGCAGGGATCGAATGAAGGGTAGAGCCACGGGTAGTAACACATCTAAAATGTAACGTCCACTGCGCAAAGTACCGTCAATGCGAACAAGAGGTGACCGAGACGTGTAACCAATGGCACCCCATACCATCACGCAGGGTGATACGCCAATACAGCGATGACGAATACACGCTTCCAATGTGCGTTCACCGCGATGACGCCACACACTGATGCGATCATCATGATGCTGTAAACGTAACCCGGATTCATCCGAAAAAATGACGTTTTGCCATTCGTGCACCTAGGTTCGTCGTTGAGTACACCATCGCAGGCGCTCCTGTCTGTGATGCAGCGTCAAGGGTAACCGCAGCCATAGCCTCCATGCTGATAGTCCATGCCGCTGCAAACATCGTCGAACTGTTCGTGCAGATGGTTGTTGTTTTGCAAACGTTCCCATCTGTTGACTCAGGGATCGAGACGTGGCTGCACGATCCGTTACATTCATGCGGATAAGATGCCTGTCGTCTCGACTGCTAGTGATACGAAGACGTTGGGATCCAGCAGGGCGTTCCGTATTACCCTCCTGAACCCACCGATTCCGTATTCGGGCCAACAGTCATTGAATCTCTAACAACGCGAACAGCAATGTCGCGATACGACAAACCGCAATCGCAATAGGTACAATACGACCTTTATCGAAGTCGTAAACGTGATGGTACGCATTTCTCCTCCTTACACGAGGCATGACAACAACGTTTCACCAGGCAACGCCGGTCACTGCTGTTTGAGTATGAGAAATCGGTTGGAAACTTTTCTCATGTCAGCACATTGTAGGCGTCGCCATCGGCGCCAACCTTGTGTGAATGCTCTGAAAAGCTAATCATTTGCATATCACAACATCTTCTTACTGTCGGTTAAATTTCGCGTCTGTAGCACGTCATCTTTGTGATGTAGCAATTTTAATTGCCAGTAATGTATTTGGTGATTCTATTATCACAAATCGTATTTTTAACATGTTTGTCAAATGACATCACAGAAACAAATATTCTATAAACTGCTTATAATTACGTTTCCGAAGATTAATTTTATTTTGTTCTGTCACGTCAGGGTTTTTCGTCAAATTAGATCTCATATTAAAATATTTAAGTAATTAAAGCACAAAGATTGAAATATAAGGTTCCAGTCAGGGACAATTAGAAATACTTCATCTTTCTGGCTGCCTATTTACAGCCATATACTGTAGCTCCCTCATTCTTGCGGTGACAGTCCGTTGCCCAGCAAGAGTTAAAAAGATATAAAAAGGAAAACGCTGATCCTTATCTCGCTGTACATGACGACCATCAGGACATTACTGCGTTCGATAACAATAAACTTCACTGCCGTCACCCACATCTAAAAGGTGCAAAAAGTTTGCTATGCAATAGAGTAACAATAATAGACCGATGGACGGAAAGTGGCAGAACAGTGCTACCCCAGAACAGCTTGAGATGCGCTGCATCCCATCTACGCCACCAGATTTTGAAGAGAGCTGCAAGGTCTGATCGACACTTAACAGAATATAGACAAATAAAGTAAGATGTGCTGTCGCAGTCGAAAAATGGAGATTAACAACATCGCTCATCGGCCACTGTGTTACAGAATGACAAGCCTTTCAGCATATTATACAGCAAGTGCCGGCCCAAACCGGTCATTTCCATTGACGACATCATTGGCATATCTTCCTACTATTTCATAGTCCACCTCTGTACCTGTTCTTCAATTGAAACCTCCCATAACAACTATCTGCTTCTGAAGCTGTATCATTTCCAGGACACTTGTCAGTTCCTCACAAAACTCACCTTTTGAGTTCCTAAAGGCGACATTTGTTGGGACACACACTCCCACTAAACGGAATTAATGTTCAAGCCTGGAAACGTCCACAATCGTCATTCCTTCATTCATTTGCTGTCACCCCTTAGGCTCTGCTTATGCTTTTTGTGGACCGCTATTGACATACCTCACTTGGCCCTCTCCTCTTTCCCTATACCACTTCCCTTTCCATCCTTTCTCTTTGTTTCTGTTAACACTCCCATGACAATATTTCACGTTTACTTATCTTTGAAAATTTCTTTTTCTTGGTTTCAAACACTGTACATTTTTCGTTGCCATTAACAGAGTCCCTTTCTGTAGCTATTACGTCTCCATGTTGTTCCACTCTCCATTCGGGTATTTTGTCAGATATCTTGAGCCGCGTATTTATCTGTTATGAATGCTGGGGAGCTGGCCCAACGAATCAACCCTAGCCCTGGAGGACTGGCCAGTATTTCGGGTTGTCATGCATTAGGCATACTGGCTTTCCGGGCTTTTGAACTACCCCTGCCTGACAAAACAGGAGAAAAATCAGGGCAGGATAAAAAAATGGGGTAATGCAAGACACACTTCCCTGCAGGTGGTGGCTCACGTTAGTACCAATGATCCCTGTCGTTTCGGATCGGAACACACTCTCTCTGGCTTCGAGCGGCTAACAGAAATGGTAAAATCTTGCAAGTCTTGCGTGCAAGATGAAAGCAGAGCTCACAATTCGCAGCATAGTCGACAGGACCGATTGCGGAAATCTGGTACACAGCCGAGCGGAACTTCTGAATCAGAGGCTCAGACGGTTCGGCGACCGTATGGGCTGCAGATTCCTCGACCTGCGACATAGGGTAATTGGATTTCTGGTTCCGCTGAATAGGTCAGGAGTCCACTCCACGTAGGAACGTAGGAGGCATCTACATGGGTAGCACAGGCTGTGTCGCGTGGGCTGGGCGGTTTTGTAGGTTAGAGGGTCTCAGAGAAACACAGAAAGGGCTTCAAAGGCTGCAGGTAGGAAACAGGAAGAATGTAGATACAAGAGCCATCAGTTGGGGTTGTTTGGGGAAGGAGACCTGACAGCGAGGTCATCAGTCTCATCGGATTAGGGAAGGACGTGGAAGGAAGTCGGTCGTGCCCTTTCAAAGGAACCATCCCGGCATTTGCCTGGAGCGATTTAGGGAAATCACGGAAAACCTAAATCAGGATGGCCGGATGCGGGAATGAGCCGTCGTCCTCCCGAATGCGAGTCCAATGTGCTAGCCACTGCACCACCTCGCTCGGGGTGAGCCATCAGTCCAGTAGTAAATTGTTGTAGCTGGTTGGAAAAGTACCAGAGCTCTAAGCGGTAATAGAAAGCACTGATTGTCAAATCGTTACAGGTGTTGAAAGCTGGCTAAGGTCGGAGATAAGTTCAGCCGAAATTTTTGCCAAGAACCTAATGGTTTTCCGAAAGGATAGGTGAAACACAGTGGGTGGTGGCGCCTTTGTTGCTGTTAGAATTAGTTTATCTTGTTGAGAAATCGAATTGGATAGTTCCTATGAGTTAGTAAGGGCAAAGGTCATCTTGGCAACCGGAATGAAACTTACATTAATTTCTGAAAGGACCAAAGAATATTGGAGTTTAATTTCAAACACGTACCCGACTCATACAGTTACAGTTGGTGGTGAGTTTAATTTACCCTCGATATGTTGGCAAAAATACATGTTTGAATCCGGAGATAGCATAAAATATCATCCGAAATTGTGCTAGGCACGTTCTCTGAAAATTATTTCGACCAGTTAGTTCATTAGCCCTCGCGAATGGCAAACGGTTGTGAAAACACTCTTGACCTCTTAACAACAAATAATCATGAGCTAATAACGATCATTAAAACACTGCAGGGGTTAGTTAACACCGGGTTGTCGTAGCGAGATTGAATATAGTAACCCCCAAATCCTCCAAAAATAAACGCAGAGTATACCTATTCAAAAAAAGTTTCTTGACGCCTTCCTAAGAGACAATCTCCGCTACTTGCATATTAATAATGTAGGTGAAGACCAGATGTGGCTTGGCTTCAAGGAAGTAGTACCGACAGCAGATGAGAGATTTATACCAAATAAATTAACAAACGACGGAGCTGATTCCCCATGGTACACAAAACGTGTCAGAACACTGTTGCAGAAACAATGAAAAAAAGCATGCCAAATTTAAACGAACGCAAGTTCTCCAAGCCGGCGATGTTTAATAGAAGCTCGAAATTTAGAGCGGACTTCAATGCGAGATGCTTATAATACAATCCCCAATGACACTTTGTGTCGAACCTGACAGAAAATCCAAAGCGATTCTGGTCGCATGTAAAGTATGCCAGCGGCAAGGAACAATCATTGGAAATACTATCGACGACAGTGCTGCCAAAGCAGAATTACTTAACACAGCCTTCCGATATTCCTTCTCCAAAGAAGACTAAGTAAATATTCCGGAATTCGAATCAAGAACATCTGCCAACTTGAGATGTCCACAGAGCACTCAAGCAATTTAAATCGCTTAATAAATGCAAGTCTTTCGGTCCAGAATGCATACCAGTTAGGTTCCTTTCAGAGTATACTGAATCAATGGCTGCAACTTAACAATCATACACAACCGCTCGGTCGATTAATGATCCGTACCTAATGACTGGAAAGTCCATAAGTCACACCAGTCTACAGGGAAGGTAGTACGAGTAATCCACTAAATTACAGGCCCATACATTAACGTCAATATGCAGCAGGATTTAGTAAGGTCTATTGAAACATAGACAACACGGATTCAGAAAACATCGTTCATGTGAACACAACTAGCATTTTACAGAAGCGAAATGTTGAGCGTTATTGACAAGAGATTTCAAACTGATTTCGTATTTCTTGATTTCAAGAGGGCTTTTGACGCTGTGCCAAACAACCAATTTGTAGTGAAATTGCGTGCTTGGGGAATATCGTCTCAGTTATGTGACTGGATTCATGATTTCCTGTCAGAGATGTCACAGTCTGTAGTAACTGACGGAAAGTGATTGAGTAAAACAGAAGTGATTTCTGGTGCTGTTCAAGGTAGTGTTATAGGTCCTCTGCTGTTTCTTATCTATATAAATAATTTAGGAGACAATCTGAGCAGCTGTCTTAGTGTGTTTGCAGATGATGCTGTCGTTTATGGTGTGGTCAAGTCATCTGAAGACCATAATAAATGGCAAAAGGATTTATAAAACGTATTTGTATGGTTTGAAAATTGGCAATTGATCCTACATAATTAAAACTGTGAGGTCATTCACCTGAGTACTGAAAGGAATTTGTTAGACTTCGGTTACACAATATATCAGTCAAATCTAAAGGCTGTAAATTCAGCTAAATACCTAGGACTTACAATAATTACGAAAAACTGAAATTGGAAAGTATACGTAGAAAATGTTGTGGGGAAGTCAATGCAAAGAGTTCGTTTTATTGGCAGAACGCTTAGAAAATGCAACAGATGTACTAAAGGGTGTGCCTAAGCTACGCTTGTCCGTCCTCTTTTGGAGTATTGCTGCCCGATGTGGGATCCTCACCACAGAGGATTACGGAGTACATCAAGAAAGTGCAAAGAAGAGCGAAGTGGGAGAAATTGTGTCACTGACATGATACAGGATTTGGGGTGGGCATCAATAGAACAAAACGCGTTTTTCGTTGCAGCAGAATTTTCTCACTAAATTTCAATCGCCAATTTTCTCCTCTGAGTGCGAAAATATTTTGTTGAGCCGGCCGGAGTGGCTGTGCGGTTCTAGGCGCTGCAGTCTGGAACCGAGCGGCCGCTACGGTTGCAGGTTCGAATCTTGCCTCGGACATGGATGTGTGTGATGTTCTTAGGTTAGTCAGGTTTAATTAGTTCTAAGTTCTAGGCGACTGATGACCTTAGAAGTTAGGTCGCATAGTGCTCAGAGCCATTTGAACCATTTATTTTGTTGACACCGACATACATATGGAGAAAAGATCATCATAATAAAATAAAAGAAATCGCAGCTCGCGAGGAAAGACACAGGCATTCGTTTCTCAAGCTCGCTGTTCGAGGTTGAAATAATACAGAATTATTGTGAAGGAGGTTCGATGAACCCTTTGCCAGGCACTTGCAGAGTATCCATGTAGATGGATGATTTGCTGAGTACCCATGTAGATGTAATTTTTTCATTACTTTCCCCGTCCTCCTCGACTCTAGCGTTTAACGACACACGATACAGAAAATAATATTCCCTTAACACCTCATCTGATGATGAGCCTTTATTGGCTCGAAAGTTTTAACAGAACAGTAAATCGTATTACATTAAAAATCATTTGATTCCATGGTGCAGGAACGTGTTGGGAGATGTAAGGGGCTAAAGATTGTGAGGGCTTAAACACTTCTCAACATCGTTGTTGCGTATTAGCAACACAGTCCAGGAAATAGAGCGCTTGAGCTTAAAACAGATCAAAAAAATCAAATCAAAGCTTAAACATGAACCTTGTACCTTAAACCAGATGCCAAACTAATAAAATTCTTGAATAATTAAATAAATAGTTCTTAAATAAGTAAATTCGTAAATAAATACTGTTTTATATTAACAGTTGCGTACCAGTGGGGTGAAGGGAGGGTGGTAACTGATCCCAATGTAATTTTTGGGCTAGAATTCCCGTAGTGTTCAGTATTTTATTTAATGCATACATGACATTTATCGTAATGATTATTGCAACAATTGATAGTAAGAAGAGCTTTTTGTTTACATTGATTGTTGATTTATAGCGATTGTTGTAACTGGAGGTGTAGCAACTCAACAACCACCACCCACACTCATCTTGTAAATAGTGAGGTGGTTCAAATGGTTCAAATGGCTCTGAGCACTATGGGACTTAACATCTATGGAACAGTTACAGCCCGCACTGGACCTCTGTGCATAGCTGCACTTCAACAGTAAGCAGCCAGTACAAGAACATGTAGTTTCCAAGTGACAGTAAACATTGTGTCTGTTACCGAATACTTTCTGACACACGGTTTGGACTTGGTAATTCAGTACGTTACATCCTTTTTAGGTACTTTCATGGACACTTTGAAATTGGAAGTATAATTTTAACGCTTGAAATTGGGTTCAAAGTGGTTGAAATGGCTCTGAGCACTATGGGACTTAACTTCTGGGGTCATCAGTCCCCTAGAACTTAGAACTACTTAAACCTAACTAACCTAAGGACAGCACACAACACCCAGCCATCACGAGGCAGAGAAAATCCCTGACCCCGCCGGGAATCGAACCCGGGAACCCGGGCGTGGGAAGCGAGAACGCTACCGCACGACCACGAGATGCGGGCAAATAGTGAGGTGAGTGAAAGCTAAGATCTCTGTGGCATATTGCCAGAATGTAAAAAAAAAAGAAAACAAAAATGTGAAACTGACAGATAAAGAAATAAAAAAGTTGCTTTAGAATTCAGACAATTGATTTAGTGGGGAATTACCCGAAAGTTGAAGTACTGAAACTGAAGATGTGGTCGTGGAAATCCAAGGTCACGTTGTTTGTGACAGCAGCGAATCGGATGAAAATGAACAGGGCAAGTATTGATTTTTATTTCGTTTTGCAGAGATTTTGGAGTATATTAGGATGACTGTCTCATTAGATGAGTGCTTTTTGTGTTAACGTTCGGTTCTGTTTTCACATTTTTATGGGTATTCAAGCAACAAGAAGACGACCCAGGCCAAAGACACAACTTGATCACCTTGATAAAGACATAGTGGTCCCATCAAGTATGATATGTAATAGATATCCTTACGTACATCAAAGGAAACGGTCTTCTGCTAAACTAATGAGGACCCCAAAATTAACTAAGCCAGGGATAAAACATGATACACAAAGAACTCGTGTACCTTGATGATGAAATCTAGGATAACACTTTGATGTACATCAATCAAAAGCTAGGCAATCTTAAGTAGTCATCTGAAGATATTTTCGTGAAAAATTCTACATCATTTGAAAGGGAGGAAATTGTGTCAGCAATAGGAATAATTTTGAACTGTGGAGTCCATAGACAGGACAAAGACAGTTTACGTGATACATTTAGTAAAGAAAAATTTCGGAAGTACCGAGCTATATTTTCGGAGCTTAGACTGAGGCTCTTACTAAAGCGCCTGCGCTTTGATGATGCTGTAACTCGAACAGCTAGAAAACAGACAAATTCGCCCCTATCAGGCACATATGGAACATGATATTTAGTAAGTTCCCTGCTTTTTATTATGCTTGTGAGTCAGCTACGGTGAATGAAGAAATTGTGATCTTCCATAGGCGATGCTCATTTCTGGCTACATGTTACAACAAAACCAGGAAAATACGAAATAGAAGTGAACCAGTTGTATGACTCAAGTACAAAATACTACTTCGCTGCGGATCATTGTGCCGGAAAACACGACAGTGAGAAAAACCATAACAATGGCCCTGAAGGTTGAAGTGTCTAACTGGAAACAACAGGAAGAAATGTTACCATGGACAGAAAGTTGCACTAGAATCCGATCATTTGAAAGAGAAAATAACTGCAGTTAGTACTAATCGAGTTTCCTACAGAACTCTGTTCAGTTTCTCTAAAAAACATTTACACTGCGAACAGTCCAATTAGCTTTTAGTGACGATGCCGTTTAAGTAAGTTATGCGCCTAAGAAGTGAAAGGTTGTTACAGCACTGTCTACTCAAAATCACGACATGAATGTGACGGAAGAGAATGCAGACGTCATTCAATTCTACAACTGTACAAAGACTGGAGTGGAAATACTCAATCTGTGTGTAAGGACGTTCAGCTGCAGCCGAGCAACGAGTCGCTGGCCAACGGCTGTGTTTTTCAACTTAATTGACATTGTAGCATATGATTCTTACGTTGTATTTCAAGATACACACAAGAAATAGGCAATGAATCACCTGACAGAGTTCTGGAAGAAAGCAGTACATCAAAGATCTTGCTCGGGATCTTTGTGACTTTAACACGAAAAGACGCTCTTAAAATGCTGTAGGCCTACACTAAAAATACACTAAAACTTTTGGGAATGAGTGTAATCAACCCAAAGACGCTGTTAAGTAGAACAAACATAAGCACAGAGCTGCGACGGAAAGTAAGACGTGCAGCTATAGATAATCTGCCAAGAAAGGACACTGTTACTTATGAGCCAGAAGCAAAGATTGTAAGTACATGAAGCCTTACACTTCTTACAAGAAGTATATCTGCCGTGCACACACAAAGAAAGAAGAAGTAGTTCGTCTTGTAAAGTTACTGCACGTGAATCTGAGTAACCCGTGTAATTGTGAGATTTATTTACACTCCTGGAAATGGAAAAAAGAACACATTGACACCGGTGTGTCAGACCCACCATACTTACTCCGGACACTGCGAGAGGGCTGTACAAGCAATGATCACACGCACGGCACAGCGGACACACCAGGAACCGCGGTGTTGGCCGTCGAATGGCGCTAGCTGCGCAGCATTTGTGCACCGCCGCCGTCAGTGTCAGCCAGTTTGCCGTGGCATACGGAGCTCCATCGCAGTCTTTAACACTGGTAGCATGCCGCGACAGCGTGGACGTGAACCGTATGTGCAGCTGACGGACTTTGAGCGAGGGCGTATAGTGGGCATGCGGGAGGCCGGGTGGACGTACCGCCGAATTGCTCAACACGTGGGGCGTGAGGTCTCCACAGTACATCGATGTTGTCGCCAGTGGTCGGCGGAAGGTGCACGTGCCCGTCGACCTGGGACCGGACCGCAGCGACGCACGGATGCACGCCAAGACCGTAGGATCCTACGCAGTGCCGTAGGGGACCGCACCGCCACTTCCCAGCAAATTAGGGACACTGTTGCTCCTGGGGTATCGGCGAGGAGCATTCGCAACCGTCTCCATGAAGCTGGGCTACGGTCCCGCACACCGTTAGGCCGTCTTCCGCTCACGCCCCAACATCGTGCAGCCCGCCTCCAGTGGTGTCGCGACAGGCGTGAATGGAGGGACGAATGGAGACGTGTCGTCTTCAGCGATGAGAGTCGCTTCTGCCTTGGTGCCAATGATGGTCGTATGCGTGTTTGGCGCCGTGCAGGTGAGCGCCACAATCAGGACTGCATACGACCGAGGCACACAAGGCCAACACCCGGCATCATGGTGTGGGGAGCGATCTCCTACACTGGCCGTACACCACTGGTGATCGTCGAGGGGACACTGAATAGTGCACGGTACATCCAAACCGTCATCGAACCCATCGTTCTACCATTCCTAGACCGGCAAGGGAACTTGCTGTTCCAACAGGACAATGCACGTCCGCATGTATCCCGTGCCACCCAACGTGCTCTAGAAGGTGTAAGTCAACTACCCTGGCCAGCAAGATCTCCAGATCTGTCCCCCATTGAGCATGTTTGGGACTGGGTGAAGCGTCGTCTCACGCGGTCTGCACGTCCGGCACGAACGCTGGTCCAACTGAGGCGCCAGGTGGAAATGGCATGGCAAGCCGTTCCACAGGACAACATCCAGCATCTCTACGATCGTCTCCATGGGAGAATAGCAGCCTGCATTGATGCGAAAGGTGGATATACACTGTACTAGTGCCGACATTGTGCATGCTCTGTTGCCTGTGTCTATGTGCCTGTGGTTCTGTCAGTGTGATCATGTGATGTATCTGACCCCAGGAATGTGTCAATAGAGTTTCCCCTTCCTGGGACAATGAATTCACGGTGTTCTTATTTCAATTTCCAGGAGTGTATTTATTTATTTACATAGTTTATGCCCACACTGGAGCACTAAAATCAAACATAATACAACAGAGTCTACAATAACTAAGTTTAAGACTTAGCAGTCAGCAATTTCTTCGTTTCCCAAATCTTCTTCATTCGCTGTGATCTGGCTGCTCGTTCTTCTGCAGATATGACATACTGATGGTTTGAATGCCAGGCGAGTGTATTTGTTCTTCAGGAGCAGTTTCTTTTCTCTTTGTAGAATTTGGTTTGTGGTGATGTTCAGTTCATCCAGATCACTTTGTACTTCTTTAAACCAGATGTTTTTGGTTTTATTGTTCTAGAAGTAGTCAAAAAGTTGCTTCAGGATTCTAGTATTTGGTAGGCGAGATATGTGGTCGAAAAACGCAATCCTTCTTTTCCTCATTGTTTCAATAATGGATTCACTTTCTTTATACACTACTGAATTGGGCAAAAGTCTCCACCGCCCATTAACTTGGTGATCCTTACTGATAATTGTACGGAATATTATTCTATCAACTTTCTGCAATTTGTCAGTTGTTGCTTGAGTATTTAGTCTGAATAGTGTTTCACTTACATATGTTGCTTCCGGTTTAACGACGGAGGAGTAATGTCGAAATTTAGCATTTATTGAGAGAGATCGTTTTTTGTCGGTTGACCACGTGGTCCTCTGCGCTCGCTGAAGTTTCAATGTTCTACTATCTATTGATGCTCTTTCATTAATATTCCAGGTAATAATCTCACCAAGATATTTAAACTTTTTTACTACCTTAATTTTTTGATCATTATGGAGTATGATATGCGATGTGTCAACTGGGAATCTGGGCATCATTTCTGTTTTCTCAAACGAAATTTGCAATCCGACTTTTGCCGCTAATCGTTCTAGTTGTTCTATCTAAACCTTTGCTTCATCATTATTGTTTGCCAACAGCGCCAAATCATCTGAAAATGCAAGGCAGTTAACTTGAAGCTTTCTTCCAATCTTAACAGATGGTGGGCATACCTTGTTCCATTCACGCATGATTTTCTCCAGCGCAGAACTGAACAATAATGGAGACAATCCATCTCCTTGTCGGAGGCCAGTATGAATCTCAAAACGTTCAGAGTATTCATTTCAGAACCTTACTCTAGCTTTATTATTTCGAAGGGTGACTGCAACGAGGTTGACAAGTTTCTGATGTAAACCAAATTCTTTAACAATTGACAGTGGCGATTCACGACGGATACTATCGTAGGCTTTTTTTAAAATCGACAAACGTGATCACTAGTTTCTTGTCCCTGACCCTGTGGTGTTTCATTATCCATTTGAGACTAATAATATGATCAGGACAGCTTCGTCCTGGACGAAAGCCTCCTTGATATTCGTCTTGTTTACCATCAAGCTGTCCATGAATTCGGAATCACGGAACCTGGTAATTCCTTTTCATTACTGAACTTCGAGTGGTTTTAGGAATTTGGGCATCTTACGAAATTTCGGAGGAGCGGATAGAGGTTCAGGGCACTCTCTTGTCCTAGTGGTGGGAAATTGCCCCTAAAGGCGGAAGAATCAGCAATGATCAACGACATGAGGATGCAGAAGGCAATGGAAACCACTGCATTAAAGACACGTAACGTGTATCCACAGGACATGTGGCCTGTAATTGAAGAAGTGTCATGATGATCTCTCCATTGGCAAAAGATTCCGGAATAGTCCCCCATTCGGATCTCCGGGAGTGGATTGCCAAGGGGGAGGTTACCATGAGAAAAAGATTGAATAATCATCGAAAGGGTAACGTTCTACGAGTCGGGGCGTGGAATGTCAGAAGCTTGAACGTGATAGGGAAACTAGAAAATCTGAAAAGGGAAATGAAAAGGCTCCAACTAGATACAGTAGGGGTCAGTGAAGTGAAGTGGAAGGAAGAAAAGGATTTCTGGTCAGATGAGTATCGGGTAATATCAACAGCAGCAGAAAATGGTATAACAGGTGTAGGATTCGTTATGAATAGGAAGGTAGGGCAGAGGGTGTGTTACTGTGAACAGTTCAGTGACCGTTTGTTCTAATCACAATCGACAGCAGACCAACACCGACAGATAGAGAAAGTGTATGAGGATATTGAAAGGGTAATGCAGTATGTAAAGGGGCACGAAAATCTAATAGTCATGGGCGACTGGAATGCAGTTGTAGGGGAAGGAGTAGAAGAAAAGGTTACAGGAGAATATGGGCTTGGGACAAGGAATGAAAGAGGAGAAAGACTAATTGAGTTCTGTAACAAGTTTCAGCTAGTAATAGCGAATACCCTGTTCAAGAATCACAAGAGGAGGAGGTATACTTGGAAAAGGCCGGGAGATACGGAAAGATTTCAATTAGATTACATCATGGTCAGACAGAGATTCCGAAATCAGATACTGGATTGTAAGACGTACCCAGGAGCAGATATAGACTCAGATCACAATATAGTAGTGATGAAGAGTAGGCTGAAGTTCAAGACATTAGTCAGGAAGAATCAATACGCAAAGAAGTGGGATACGGAAGTACTAAGGAATGACAAGATACGTTTGAAGTTCTCTAACGCTATAGATACAGCAATAAGGAATAGCGCGGTAGGCAGTACAGTTGAAGAGGAATGGACGTCTCTAAAAAGGGCCATCACAGAAGTTGAGAAGGAAAACATAGGTACAAAGAAGGTAGCTGCGAAGAAACCATGGGTAACAGAAGAAATACTTCAGTTGATTGATGAAAGGAGGAAGTACAAACAAGTTCCGGGAAAATCAGGAATACAGAAATACAAGTCGCTGAGGAATGAAATAAATCGGAAGTGCAGGGAAGCTAAGACGAAATGGCTGCAGGAAAAATGTGAAGACATCGAAAAAGATATGATTGTCGGAAGGACAGACTCAGCATACAGGAAAGTCAAAACAACCTTTGGTGACATTAAAAGCAACGGTGGTAACATTAAGAGTGCAACTGGAATTCCACTGTTAAATGCAGAGGAGAGAGCAGATAGGTGGAAAGAATACATTGAAAGCCTCTATGAGGGCGAAGATTTGTCTCATGTGATAGAAGAAGAAACAGGAGTCGATTTAGAAGAGATAGGGGATCCAGTATTAGAATCGGAATTTAAAAGAGCTTTGGAAGACTTACGGTCAAATAAGGCAGAAGGGACAGATAACATTCCATCAGAATTTCTAAAATCATTGGGGGAAGTGGCAACAAAACGACTATTCACGTTGGTGTGTAGAATGTATGAGTCTTGCGACATACCATCTGACTTTCGGAAAAGCATCATCCACACAATTCCGGAGACGGCAAGAGCTGACAAGTGCGAGAATTATTGCACAAGCAGCTTAACAGCTCATGCATCGCAGCTGCTTACAAGAATAATATACAGAAGATTGGAAAAGAAAATTGAGAATGCGCTAGGTGACGATCAGTTTGGCTTTAGGAAAAGTAAGGGGACGAGAGAGGCAATTCTAACGTTACGGCTAATAATGGAAGCAAGGCTAAAGAAAAATCACGACACTTTCATAGGATTTGTCGACCTGGAAAAAGCGTTCGACTATCTAAAATGGTGCAAGCTGTTCGAGATTCTGAAAAAAAGTAGGGGTAAGTTATAGGGAGAGACGGGTCATATACAATATGTACAGCAACCAAGAGTAAATAAGAGTGGACGATCAAGAACGAAGTGCTCGTATTAAGAAGGGTGTAAGACGAGGCCGTAGCCTTTCGCCCCTACTCTTCAATCTGTACATCGAGGAAGCAATGATGGAATGAAAAAAAAGGTTCAGGAGGGGAATTAAAATACAAGCTGAAAGGATATCAATGTTACGATTCGCTGATGACATTACTATCCTGAGTGAAAGTGAACAAGAATTAAATGATCTGCTGAACGGAATGAACGGTCTAATGAGTACACAGTATGGTTTGAGAGTAAATCGGAGAAAGACGAAGGTAATGAGTAGTAGAAATGAGAACAGCGAGGAACTTAACATCAGGATTCATGGTCACGAAGTCAATGAAGTTAAGGAATTCTGCTACCTAGGCAGTGACATAACCAATGACGGACGGAACAAGGAGGACATCAAAAGCAGACATGCTATGGCAAAAAAGGCATTTCTGGCCATGAGAAGTCTACTAATATCAAATACCGGCCTTAATTTGAGGAAGAAATTCCTTAGGATGTACGTCTGGAGTACAGCATTGTATGGTAGTGAAACATGGACTGTGGGAAAATCGGAACAGAAGAGAATCGAAGTATTTGAGATGTGGTGCTATATACGAATGTTGAAAATTAGGTGGACTGATAAGGTAAGGAATGCAGAGGTTCTACGCAGAAGCGGAGAGGAAAGGAATACGTGGAAACCACTGATAAGGAGAAGGGACAGGATGATAGGACATCTGCTAAGACATGAGGAAATGACTTCCATGGTACTAGAGGGAGCTGTAGAGGGCAAAAATTGTAGAGGAAGACAGAGATTGGAAAACGTCAAGCAAATAATTGAGGACGTAGGTTGCAAGTGCTACTCTGAGATGAAGAAGTTAGCACAGGAAAGGAATTCGTGGCGGGCCGTATCAAACCAGTCAGTAGACTGATGACAAAAAACAAAAAAAATCGAAAAAAGCAAAAAAAAAAAAACGAAACTTCGGTTGGTCCCTTCGCCAGTGCAGAGATGTCGGGTTGCCAATGGCCAAGTGTTGCCTCTGCATGGTTTGGTCTGGGGGAGTATATCTGTCGGCGTTTTTTCATGGCCTGTGTCTTTAGCCTTGGTTAAGGTACTGACGATTCATCTAATTTTGGGGTGTAATTTTATTAATAAAACCGGGTTGGTCTTGGATTATTCCGGGCTCACCTTTTCCTTTAAATTCGCTCGTGAGGAGAAGTTTGGCTTTTGCGAATGCGCTAAACCTATTGTGCATCGAACTGTCGGCGCATTCGCCGTTGAGGCCGTAGCTAACGAGTTTCATCTGGCCCTTCTATTGCCCCATCAGGCTTCTCAGTTACGCGATTTCTTGCACAGTTTTCCCCAGCTTCTGAGTGATAACTTGGGTGTTACTAACGCTCTTGTCCAACAATATTCCGGTCAGGCAGTCCCCATAGCGCCTCTCACCCACTAAGGTGATGATACTAAAGGCTAAAAAATCTCAGACGCTCCAGAAAGGAGTGATTAGACGTTCTACAGCTGATAATGTTTCCCCAATATTTCTTGTACCTAAAGATCAGGGGCGCGATTTCAGACCTGTGGTTGACTACCGCCGTTTAAACGCTATGTTTGTCCTTCAATCGGTACCCCTACCTGATCTGCATAATTCTTTTACTTGGTTTGCCGGCGCTAATTGGTTTACGGTCCTTGATCTGAATCACGCCTATTATCAGATTCCCTTGGCTGAAGAATGTAAACATGTTATCGCATTTTGTACTGATTGGAACTTGTTTCAGTTTAACAGAGTTCCTTTTGGGCTAGCGACTGGTGCGGCTGTGCTTACTCGTTTGCTTGATAGTATCACTGGCGACTTGAAGTTAGTCTGTGCGTATAATTATTTGGACGACTTAGTTATCTATAGTCGTTCGTTTGAGGGCCATTTTGAGCAAATCCATCAAGTTCTTTTAAGATTACAGGGAGCCGGGCTGACTGTTAAGCCTACCAAGATGATGCTGGCCAAGCAGCAGGTATCTTTCTTAGGTCATATAGTGTCGGGTCAGAGTATTCGCATTGACCAAGTGCGAAATAAAGCCTTACGGGCTTTGCGTCCGCCTACTGATAAGCGGGGAATTGCTAAATTCATAGGCATGGCGAACTACTTTAGGGGTTTCGTTCCCAATTTTGCCCAGTTGGCAGCACCATTAAATCAGTTACCCTGGAATGGCGCGCGTTTTGAATTGGGATCCACCCAGGAGGCTGCCTTTGAGCACATTAAGGCAGCAATAGCCAATCCTCCGTTTCTTGGAATACCCAATTTTAATAAAAGGTTTTTTGTTCAAACTGACGCTTGTAATGCTGGTATTTCAGCTGTTCTTCTCCAGGAGTTTGAGGGGCATAACAGCCATTAGCCTACGCGTCTCGTCGGTTAACTGATGCCGAACTTAAGTACTCTGTCTACAAGTGCGAGGCTTTGGCCCTTTTATTTGCATTAGAGAAGTGCCGCTTCTACCTCGAACATCGGGTTTTCCAATTAGAACCGACAGTCAGGCTTTGAGCTGGGTGTTGGCTAGGCCGCGTAAAACCGATTGTATTGCCAGGTGGGCAGTACGCATTTCGGCTTTTCAGTTTGAAGTTAAGCATGTGAAGGGCTCTGAAAATATCCTTGCGATGTCCTTAGCCGGATGTTCGCCGAAACTACACCTGGTGAGAGAAACCAGTTGGTAGAGGGAGACAGTCTTAATTGTACGGTTTTGGGTAAAATTCCACTCTTGTTTGAGGATGTTGTTCAGCATCAGGATCAGGACCCTGTTTGGGCCCCGATTAAGCAACGTGTGTTGGCAGGAGAGGTGTCGGATGAGTGTGTTGTTAAGAGTGGTATTCTCTGTAAGAGGGTGGACGATGCTAAGCAGTGGATCTGTTTGTCTGTAGCTTTGGTGCGCCCGGTTTTTCATTATTTTCATGATTCGTAGGTGGGTGGCCACTTAGGTACTTATAAGACTCTCCAAAAAATCAAGGAGCATTTAACTTGACCCTCCATGGACCAGGATGTGAGAGAGATTATATCCCAATGTCGCTTGTGTAATGTAGCCAAACCCAAGAATGCACATCAAAAGGGTTTGTTGAGTTCTGAACGAGAGTGCTGTCCTATGCACAAGCTCTACATTGATTATTCATGACCTTTACCTCGTACTAAGAAGGGTCATCGATATGTGCTATTATTATAGATGCATTTCCAGATTTACTTGGCTTCTCCCGAGCCATAACGTTACCACTGCCACCACTATTTCTTATCTAACTAATGTCTTCAGTGTTTTGGCCCACCTAAGCAGCTTGTTAGCTATCATGCTCCTACTTTTCTTTCGGCTCCTTTCAAGGCCTGCTGCTTTCAGAGCGGTGTCAAGCATATCACGACCACCCCGTATTATCCTCAGGGGTTATTTTCGGAGAGAGCTTATAATGTGTCAGGCAAATCCAACACCTTCCATGAAAACCCGGACATGATAAGCAAATCCAGTAGTATGTCACATAGCTCCGAATAAATCGTGACATTAAATTAACCAAAGTAATACGAGCAACGAGTGAGCGAATGGAATACCACAGACTAACACAAGAATGCCTAAATGCATGTCATACCGTCATACCGTGAGACAGACGCAGTTCTGAGGGGAGAAACGAGAACAGAAGCCGAGAGCAGAACCGTGTTCAGCTAGAAAGCCCTACGATAAGGGACGGACACCCACGTCACCAGCTAACCGCTAGGACCACCCCCCAGCCCATGTTACAAGCCGGCCGCTGGTGGCCGAGCGGTTCTGGCGCTACAGTCTGGAACCGCGCGACCGCTACGGTCGCAGGTTCGAATCCTGCCTCGGGCATGGATGTGTGTGTTGTCCTTAGGTTAGTTAGGTTTAAGTAGTTCTAAGTTCTAGGGGACTTATGACCTCAGCAGTTGAGTCCCATAGTGCTCAGAGCCATTTGAACCATGTTACAAGCTAGAGCCCTCCAGAAGAATATAAATCTTACGATAACACAAAAAGGGCCACACCAGCCGCAAGTCTTAGCGTGAGACTTTTTCGCGTCTCTGTTACGTTGCAAACGTTAAAAACATTGCCCCACCACGAAAAGTAACCGACAGGACCAACCCCCAGCCCATGTTAAAAGATAGAGCCCTCCAGAAGAACAGTATAGATCTTACGATAACACTAAAAGGGCCACACCAGCTGCAAGTTTTAGTGTGAGACTTTTTCGCGTCTCTGTTACGTTGCAAACGTTAAAAACATTGCCCCACCACGAAAAGTATAACGTTTCTCATTGGATAGACAGAATTTTTGCAGGCGGAGCTGATTGGTCAGATGAAAACACAGCCAGACAGTTTTTTTTTAAACCAACTTAGGTAAATTGTAGTAAGGAGGAGTTAGGAGGCAGTTACTTCCGAGACGGCGAGGTGCGTGGAGCTGTGCCGCCTGCCGCCCCCTGACGAACACCGACAATGTAATGAACGCACGCGATGCCGCATTTTTTAGCGCATAAGGCTTCACTCAGAACTGCAGAAGTCTCATCTGTTACATCTCCTTTTCACGTAATACTAGCGTCGATCGTCAATTGAAGCTCATGGTATTCACATTTGCTACTTAAGTTAAAATCTGAAACGCGATGATTTTTCTGTTATTATTATTATTATTCACGTTTGGGCCCTACTGGACCACGCGAAGTACAATCACGGGGCATTCAGTTATTTTCTTTTAGACTTTCTCTCTGCCCAAATTGTTTTCATTCTCTCGGAATGAGCTCTTTTCCTTTCATGAGACCATGTGGTTCCAGTTTTCTTTGGTTTTTCAGCTTGACCAACTACCCAGTCATGAATTTTTTGCCTAAATAATTTTCTGTCTTGAATTTCATCTTGTTTTATATCTGCCTCTTTCATGTCCTCTTTTATAGCAGCAATCCATTTTATTGTCTCAAATTTAGCTTTACTTCGATTTTCGTAGAATTCCACTACTTGTTTAGTTAGCCTGGTAGCATCCATTCTTTTAATATGCCCATAAAATTTTAATCTGCGTTTTTTCATATCTGAATATATGCTGGTGTATTGTTGAATTTCACTATTTGCTCTTAGCCTGTATGTTCCTTCTTCAGTATATTTTGGACCTAGAATTTTTCTGATTACTTTTCTTTCTCTTTTTTGGATTTCTTGAATGTCCTTTTTTCTGTTTAAAATTTGCGTTTCAGCCCCATAAAGGCACTCTGGTTTTATGACCGTGTTGTAATGTCTCAATTTAGAGTACCTCGAGAGACATTTTTTGTTGTAGATGTCTTTTGTAAGCCTAAAAGCTGTCTCCATCTTTTGACAACGAATTTCATTTCCAATTTTTTCTAGACCAGTCTCTGAGATTGTTTCACCTAAATATTTGAATTGTGAGACTCTTTTGATTTTTCCATACTTAGTTTCCAAAAGTTTGGGTGCCAGTTTGTTGCTAGTCATATACTGTGTTTTTTTTCAAATGAGATTTGGAGACCTACTCTTTCTGCTGTTTCTTTAAGGATTTCTATTTGTTTCTGAGCAATTTGGATGTCCTGCGTTAGAATAACGAAGTCGTCTGCAAAGGCCAAACAGTCTATTCGAATATTTGTTCGTCCTAATTTCACTGGTTGGTCAATTTTGAACTCCAATTTTCGTTCGCGCCACTCTTGTATTACTTTTTCTAGAACGCAGTTAAATAGCAATGGAGAGAGTCCATCACCTTGCCTCACGCCTGTTTTTATTTCAAAGGATTCTGAAATTTCTCCTCTGAACTTTACTTTTGATTTTGTACCAGTTAGCGTGTCTCTGATAATTGCCGTGGTTTTAGGATCCAGGCCTTGTTCTTTCACAATTTGGAAAAGAGATTCACGATCCACTGAGTCATAAGCCTTTCTAAAATCTACAAAGGTACAAACTAGTTTTTTGTTGTAAATTTTTTGTTGTCTGAGAATTAGTTTGAGGACTAAAATCTGTTGTGGGCAAGATCTATTTGGCCTGAAACCTGCTTGATATTCGCCAATTTTCCATTCAAGTTGCTGTTGTGCTCGGTTCAGAAGACATTGAGAGAGGATTTTGTATGTGACTGGAAGAAGAGAAATTCCTCTGTAATTATTAACATCAGTTTTGTCTCCCTTCTTATGAAGTGGGTGAATCAAGGCGGTTTTCCATTCATCAGGAATTTTTTCAGTTTGCCAAATGTTTTGCATGATTGAAGTAATTTCTTTAACGGTTTTTGGACCAGCTGCCTTTAAAAGTTCTGCAACAATTCCATCTTCACCAGATGCTTTGTTGTTTTTCAACCTATGAATTTCTTTAATGATTTCCTCTTCATTTGGTGCAAGTGAAACTGGATTGCATTGTTGGGGAATTTTTGGTGGAAATCTTTCTGTGGGCTCGGGGCAATTTAGAAGATTCTTAAAATATTTAGAAAGTTCTTTGCAATTTTCTTGGTTGTTAAGAGCCAACTGTCCATTTTCCTTCTTGAAGCAAAGATTCTGGGGTTGGTACCCCTTTATTTTGGTTTTAAAAGTTTTATAAAAATTTCTGGTATTGTATTTCTGAAAATCTTCTTCAATTTCTAAGAGTTGACTATTCTCATATTGTCTTTTTGTTTGTCTAATTAGTTTTGAAGTGTCTTTTCTAGTTGCCATGAATGTATCATATGTGTCTTCTGTCTTGTTGCTATTCCATGCTTTAAATGCCTCTTGTCTGGCTTTGATTGCATGATCACAGTTTTCATTCCACCAAGCATGTTTCTTGTGTTTTCGTAAAGGAATTTGATCTTGAGCTGTTTTGATAATCTTGTGTTTGAGTTGTTCCCAATTTTGTGCACTTGTTTTGTCAAATTCGTCTGCTAATAATGATGGTTGGATTTTACTGGTGTCAAATTTGGGGATTAATGGTGTCCTTTTGTTGAAATTTTGGGGTTTTAGCTTTAGTTTCACACGGGTTAAGTAATGGTCTGAGTCAATATTGGCGCCTTTACGAACTTGAACATTTAAAATTTCTTTGTGGCATGGATACGAGATTGCAATATGGTCAATTTGGAATTCACCTATGTCCTTGTTAGGTGATCGCCATGTCTTTTGTTTTGAAGGTTTTTTCTTAAAATGACTTGACATAATTTTGAGATTGAAATTTCTGCAAAATTCTACCAGCCTCTTTCCATTTTGATTGGTCCATTTATGTGCAGGGAATTCACCGACCGTTTTTCTAAATTTTCTCTCTTTCCCTAACTGTGCATTAAAATCACTCATTAAAATCTTTACATAATTTTGAGGAATTTTGGAGACTGTATTCTGTAACACTTCCCATGACTTATTTACTTTTTCTGGATTTGTTTTATTCTCCTGGTTGATAGGCATGTGTGCGTTAATTAAACAGTACATTTTATTTGCACATTTCATGGAAATTGTCATTAGTCTGTTGTTTACTGGATTTACTTCGATTACGGAGCCAAGAATGTCTTGCGAAATTGCGAATGCAACACCCAGATGCGGAGTGTTTTTAAGAATTCTTTTGTCTGTTTTACTTTTAAACAATCGGTAGTTTCCAAAATCCATGGTATTCTCATCAGGCAACCTTGTTTCTTGCAGGGCTAAAATTTTGATATTTTGTTCTTTTAGTGTGTCTCCTAATTTATAGAGTTTTCCTGGTGTCAAGAGAGAGTTAATATTGATAGTGCCAAAAAATGTTTCGACCTTGGGCATGAGTCGGTCAAAAGACTTCGATTTCCCCTGGTTTGGGATATAGCGTTTCAGCCTAGTCTCCCCAGAATCCGATAGACTAGTTGCGCCACTGATGGCGGAGGATTTGTTACCACCTGGGGTAATTTTGTAATTACTAAAACGCTCCATAATAGTACTTAGAATCAAAGGGTTGAGCTCAGAAAAGCTCAGTGGTTAAGAGTGGAGTGGTTAGTTCCAGAATTTGTATTACGGCCGCACCTCTGGTGAACAGACGCCGACCACAGTGCCGCTTGTTACAAGTCAGACGCAAGGTGGATTTATTGTATTATGTGCCTCTTCCGCTAGTTCCACCGTACCGAGATTCGTTCTCTCCGCCTTCACTACCGTTGAGGTCTTCGCTGTAACCCTAGCAAGGGGCCCTGACAGAGTACTATCACCCGGGCCAGGTGAACTCTGGTTTTTTAAACGAGGTTGTTACTCCTCCCCCTCCTCCTTCCTCATCACTTGCATAATGAGGCCCCGGGCTTGGGACCGGTACAGCGGAGTTTTTTTCTGTTATATAATTATTGAAAAGCCACATCAGCCACTCTAATTTACGACAAGTTAGATAAGTAATTAAAGATAATTGAGGGTCACTGTAGACCATTTTGATAGTTTTCTCTTTTGTGAAACTTAATTTAATCCCAGATTATAGATGTGATATGGCATAGGTCATCCTTCGTTCCATTGTAGAACTTGGAAACCCATTCAGGAAATATTCGTTCACATTTTTGTTGAACGCAGTTAGTTTATACCATCTTGTATTAAAACATATCCTTTTATCAATAGTGCAATTTATAAACAATGTTTTGTGAGTAGAATAAAATCTCCAATGGTAAACTTAACTGCTTTTTCGACGTTATTTTACCAGCTAACTAGTAATAGGAAACCCTTGAACCCCTTCCACTAAATTTAGTTAGTATTAAGATTCTTTTACAGGGAGTGCAGTGGAGCTGACGCTGAAATCATTAAGTATTTGGTTATATCACCGCTAGTCTCACAGAACTCTTCTGAACTCTACATGTCATGTGTGGTCTGGCGTGTTCTTACCAGCAACAGGTCCCAGGTTCAAACTAGTCAATTCCCTAAAAAACACACTCAGTGCGTCGTTGCGCGAAAGTGGTAGGGAGACACGACTTAGAACAACAGACACCACGCAGAATGTTAGAAGTTAACCGAAATCTTAAGTCCGCGTTGATAATTTATCATCAGAAAACCCCTAGGGAATGGGATTCCAGTCTTCCATAACTTAGTGTTGCCTTTAATAGCGCCAGTCATGGAGCTTTGCGTGTTACGCCCGCCTCCTTGGTCCTGTCCTATCCCGTTAATTCCCCTCTTTAGAACTTGTGGGGAGTTCTAGATCTTATTACAGCGGGTATTAGTCCCCGAGTATCAAGGAAAACTGGAACCGGGCCAGTCGTAATATACTCAGAGCCCATAATAAGCAAGCTGAGCGTTATAATCGTAATCGAGAAACCTTTAAGGGGAAGCCAGGAAATGAAGTCTATGTGCGCAATTTTCCGGGGAGGTAGGTGCGTGGCGGGAATCTTAGTAAATTTACTCCCCGTTTTCTGGAGCCTTGCACCATCGTGCGTAATTTAGGCCCAGTAAATATGTTGGTCAAGGTTAACAGTTCGGATAACCAGTATCGGGTTTACGTTAGCTAAGCTAAGTTCAGGTAGTGCAGGGGTTGAGTCACCCCCTTCCTGTGTTGAGTTTAAGGGGCGGAAGGTTTAGCCGTGGGTGGAAAGTGTTATGCTTTGCATTAAACCTTGGTTGTTATTCTGTGATTAGTCTCCCGCAGTTATCGCGATTATGCTGTTGTCTTCTCTCTCCGCGATTGGCAGCAGCAGCATGTATCGATATTGCACCCTTGTGCTATCTTTGGCCTCCCACTTATAGTTTCCGGCTGTGCCGTGTGCGGGCAGTTGGTCGGTTGGCGTGGAGCAGCGGGGAAGTCTGTGGCGCGGGTCTGGCCGGGGGACCGCTGGCGCGCCCACACGCGCTGGGAGTGTGAGGGGCTGTTCCCATTGCTACGAGGTCCGTGGCTCACCGATCCCGGAAACGAAATTTGAGTCTTTACTTAATCTACCAGCCAGCCCCAACTGTTCACAATGTGTTTTTTTTTTTTTATTTAGTTGTTGGCCTGTTAGGACATTCCCTCGAGCAATAACGTGTGTTTTCAAGTTGGCGAAATTCTAGCCGCCCTCCCGTGGAGTTTAATTTAACTTGATTATTTTTGAATTTAAGGGCAGCAGCGCTATCTTCTGCCTTGTGGCCGTTAACGTTCCGGTTGCCTGCCCTGGCCGTAGACGTAAATTCAGGAAGTGTATTTTAATCGTACTGTTGTGGCTGGCATGCACGGCGTGTAGTTTGACAGCCGGATGTATATCTCGTTATGGGCGCCGATACCTTCTGTACTGTTCCATTGAACTCTCTGTTGTGTGCTGGTCGGGTGGTGCGGAAGTTATCCTGTCGCTTGGTCCGTTGACTCTCTGTCGGTTGGGTAGCCGTCGCACTGAGAATTGTTTGACCGACTGCCTCTCTCACCAGTGCGAGCGTTAGTGTTTGAATTCCAGGCCGACCCTTGGAAACTTCTGAGAGCCATTGGATGCGCTACCTTTTCTTATTTGTCAAAAAGTTTCAAAATGGTTCAAATGGCTCTGAGTACTATGGTACTTAACATCTGAGGTCATTAGTCTCCTAGAAATTAGAACTACTTATGGCTAATTAACCTAAGGACATCACACACATCCAAGCGCGAGGCAGGATTCGAACCTGCGACCGTAGCGGTCTCGTGGTTCCCGACTGAAGCGCTAGAACCGCTCGGCCACTGCGGCAGCTCTTGTTTGTCCTTGTTGTTTGTTTATATGTGGCTTCTAGCCGATTCTAAGTTAAAGTTGTTTTTCCCTAAAGGCGTGAGATTGTTTGGGCCTTCAGCCTGATTTAAAGAAATTTTGGGATAAGGCCTTCTGCCTTTTAAAATTCAAATTCCTGTTTGGAGCGTTATTAGCCTTCAGCCAACTTTAAGTTAAATTGGTTTTCCTCTTCGGGCTTGAGATTGCTTGGGCTTTCAGCCTAATTTAGAGAAATGTTTGAAGATGTGGCCTTCTGCCTTTTAAAATTCAAATTCTTGTTTTTGAGTATTAAGTGATTTGCCTTCAGCCGGTTTTAAATTAAACTTGTTTTTCCCTTGAGGCGTGAGATTGAAAGGCGTGTTTAGCCGTGAATCAAGTTCTAAACTTAATGTTTTCCTGCTCTGTTTTTAATGTCTTCTTTACTGTTGTAATGTTTGTCAAATGAATAAAGTAGTATGCTCGAGTGCAACTGACATCCACTCATTTCGGCCCCTTTCCACAAATTAAACTATCTGTCCTGTCGTGCAGGTATAGCAGAGGATCTGAGCCATCATCTAAAATCACATTCGAGAAAGCTAAAGTGGAGTTGTAATTTAATCCATGGTCGTGACGCGGTGAAAAACAGCTTGATATTTTCAGTTATCTGTGTTCATTTCACGGCACCGGTTTCTGGGTCGTCAACAAGGTAGCGGTGGTCACCCAGGCCTTACTCGACTCCGTAGGGACCGTCATAGAGCAGATAGATCTTGACTATTTTATTTTCTAAGAGATAAGATCGGTGATGGTTTCGGACTAGAATCAAATCGCCTTCCTTAAACGTAGGATGCTCTGCTGTGTAATGATGTTGCGCCTTCTAGAGAGCTTCCTTCCTCCTCATTCTTGTTAGGGTGCTCGACAACTTTGCTTGCAATACCTCTTCAGGGAAAGGAGGTAATTGCACCGCGGCACTGACAGGCGTAATTATCGGTCTTTGGTGCATAAGTTCAGAGGGGAATAACTTGTAGAATCGTGGATAAAACTAATAAATGATCTCTTCCAGCCGTGCGGTATAATGTACTCATTTGGTATGTTGAGCTGAACAGTAAATCCGTGTCAGTTTAACATCTTCTAGGGGTCTGCATGTTTAAGCTTTTTTCGGCGAACAGTGACCTTTCACTGCTGCATTTCAACGATACAGGCGCGAGATGTAAACTGTGGGCAATCTTTGGGGTTACCAAACCTGTAAGTGTAACGCCGCAAACAACTCACGAGATCGCCGATGTAGGTGCACATGTGTCAATGATTATCTTTCATGTGGATCCAGAACAGTGGCAAGGTAGGAGTGGACTTTGATACGGCTGTTCTGTTACGAGAAAGTCTACCGCCAAAAAATTTTCTAAAGGGTTCCACCGGCAGTTCAGCTCCCATCCCAGACCACCACACACAGCGAGCGGGAGTAGCTTGACTGTGCTCGTTACCCTTCCTAAGCAATGACGGTAATGGAAGCATCTGCTATTGGTTGTGTACCATCTTTATCATTCTGAGAGGGCACATAGTGCCCGCATCTTGTGGTCGTGCGGTAGCGTTCTCGCTTCCCACGCCCGGGTTCCGGGGTTAGATTCCCGGCGGGGTGAGAGATTTTCTCTGCCTCGTGATGGCTGGGTGTTGTGTGCTGTCCTTAGGTTAGTTAGGTTTAAGTAGTTCTAAGTTCTAGTGGACTGATGACCATAGATGTTAAGTCCCATAGTGCTCAGAGCCATTTGAATCATTTTTTTGGCACATAGCGCCAAGTTTTCTAGCGTTCCCTCCTTGCTGAATTAAAACACTGAAGGGCAGTGGGAATCAAGTCATAATCCTGTCGACGCTATGACTCATTCAAGAGCGGCCAACAACAGTACCTGGAGTGAGCGTTTGAAACTCGCGACTAGGACAAACATTAAATATGGTAGCTATCTAGTTGATCCGGTCGCGGTCGCCACGTCTGTAGGCTTCAAGTGTTGTTGGATGTAATTGTAGCAGGTCAGTAAAGAACCACAGACTAAAACTGTAGTAGATCGTTAACCAGTCGATCGTCTGTTCCAGGTATTGGGCTTCATTCCTGAAAGCAGAAGTTTCATCGCTTGGTAAGGAACTTATTTACAAAACAGGCATAATCGAAGCTACAGAGAATGAAATTCGAGGTAATTGTGTGTCTGCTTAGCTGGGTGCTAACGTGCTGGCCTCCCAAGCAAGCGGGCCCGAGCTCGATTCCCGGCCGGGTTGGAGATTTTCTCCGCTCGTGGACTGCGTGTTGTGTTGTCCTCTTTATCGTTTCATCCTCATCACCGGCGCACAAGTCGCCCAATGTGGTGTCGAATGAAACAAGACTTGGCGCCGAACTTCCAGAATGGGGCCTCCCGGCCAACGATGTCATACATTCTTTCCATTCGAGACAATTTGGAGAAACATATACTCAAAAATGAACAGATGAATGAGAGGAAGCACTGCACAAGTTTCCGTAAGTTATCGCAAACAGAATGCAGCTGCTAAGCGAGGAATACACTTGCTAAAAGACAAGTTGAAAGTACACAAATTCACACAACAAAACCATCTTCAGAATACAAACCACTCCTTGGAGTGAGCACTGAAATGAAATAACGGGTATCGCTATACCAGAAAAAACAAACAATGGGTCACACTTACGATAACAGTAACAGCGGTCGCCCAAACTAGCTTTCCACACTACATGTCAATTTGCAGCACCAGTAGCTTGCGGATCAGACGTAACCGTAGTAGAGACACAACTATTGTAATTTCTATGTGCTTATTACCTCTAAATATCACGGTTGGTTCGCGGATGACTAAACTAGGCTGTTCCCATGGTAATGGGAAGCACTAGCTGCCAAATGTCGGTAAGTACCCTACACTGAATCCTCAGATCGTACAGCTTATGCAACGTCCCCTTAGAACAATTATACATAACTGCCCTTAAACTGACACACAATATTCTTAGCGCAACGCAATCTGACTTTCAAAAATCCCTACAAAAGAATGGCCCTGACTAACATTAACCTATACGTTTCACAAATCACTTACCTCACAAAAATCTTCATTACTCGAACTACTGCAATACAGCGAGCGCCACTACCGCCAGCTAAATAAAAGATTCAAACTACGGAAGGCACCAACTACTGATAGGCATAGTTAGCAAATGAAAGATTTTAATAGAGAACAAACAATGTATTTACCTTAATAGTGTTGAAAGATCATAATATACATTGCAATTCATGACATCCAGTCTTACAAATTTCTATACTCCGCCATTTCTCTCCCCACATCCACCACTGCTGTCGGCTCACCTCCAACTGCGCAACGCTATGCGCTGTTAACATCCAGCTGCCGCTGCCCAACACTACAATGGCAGACAACAATGCAAACTAGCCACAGACTGCACACAGCACAGCCAGTGATTTTCATACAGAGCGCTACATAACGTTGCCAATAAGAAAACATAAACAGCCTACTTACATAGCCCCCATGCTCCCCACAAAAATTTTTACAAATTGTTTTGGGCAGTGGCCAATACAGATTTGAAAATTTTTTTCATAATTACAATAACAAAGAAAAGAAATGCACACACAGTTATTGATACAATGTTGGTCAAAAGCTAAAATTTTCTCACAGTCCATAAAGACGGTCCTGATCATTCATTACAATAAATTTGCAGTGTTTTTCTCAAAGTCTGAGCAGTAAAAGAAAATGCACAGGGAAGTAGTGGATTTCCATGCAGTCTTGAAGAAGTAGTGTTGTCCTTCCAACGGAAAGACAGTGCTGACTCTTGACATGCAGACAGGTAATGGGCCACAACGGAGCAAACCCACAGCAGAGTCATTCGAAGGTTTGAAGAATATTGGTAGGTAGGTCATCACAGAGTAGACCTACTGTAGTCCTGGTAGAGATTACAGTATTGGTGAGCCATCAGAGGTGCAGACCCACTGCAGTCCTGGTAGAGATTGTGGTATTGGTGGGCCACCAGAGGTGCAGACCCACTGCAGTCCTTGTAGAAATAATGGTAGTGTTGGGTCATCAAAGATGCAGACCCACTGTAGTCCTTGTAGAGATGGCCAGCAGCCATCTGTTGTGACTGTGCAGGTGCACAATCACCATTGAAGAGTCTTGCGGATAATATAGCAAGTGCATAACCACCACTTGTGCACTCACAAAGTTTTTGGGATTGTCCGTAGAACCAGCAATGCTGTTAACCAGTCCCTTGCTGAATTATCAACCCACGTGCAAGCACTAACAGTCCTCTTTCTTATGTTGTGCATATGCTATGACCAACAGAAACGTGTGCAGTGAAATGTAACTTACAAGTTAATAATATGATGAACTGGTGTCAATTACAATTTTATAACATAAGAATACAATAACAAAGGTACAGAACACATCATTAAAGAACATAACAATACAGATAAATTTGTAGTAGTACAGGCTTTACAAAAGAATAGAAATAAACACATACATCAGTGTTACAGGAATTATGACATAAGTACATACATATAAGATCAGAATAACTTTTGAAACATCAACAAGACACATGAGCATTAAAACTAAACAGAATAAATAATGTTTAAACATCTTTGCAAAGTAAATGACATAGTATTTGAAAAATTCTACAACATAACTCTTATTAGCTAAACACATTAAGACGGGAAAAACACAAATTCACATAGTGTAATAACACAAAAATGCGGGACAGGGTTTGTTTTCAGTGTGACATTTGGTACTGCAGTCCACCCCAAAACTTCATTCCATATATCTTTCCTCTTATTTCAACATTTGTTTCCACCAAAAAATTATATCCAAGCATGCTTTCTGTATTTATATGTTCACACATTTATTACCTCATTATTTATTTTCCATTATCTTACCTCAACATTTATTTCCAAGAAAATCCTACCTAAACCTGTGATCCCTAATCCCTACTTTTTTGGTTCATATCCTCTTTCAAAGTACTTTTTTGGCCAAACCATTTTCTTATAGCTTCTCAATGCATTTCTTCCAATTCATCACAACTTGTTCTCTCATATAGCCTACCCCATCTTAAGCTAACTTAAATCTACTGAGCTCAGATGCTAAACTAAGAGACGAGGCAATGCAGCAGCGCAAAACCATTAACACAAACAAAAATGACATAATATTCAAATTGGCAAAGCAAGCAGCAATATTACAAGTAATATAAGGCAATGAGCAGCAAACAAGAAAAATAAATCAGTAGTAAAACTGGCTTAACAGAGTAATGTAAAGTGAAATTTAGTAGCACTATGCCTGGCAAACAGCAGCAGCAAATGCAATAACTTATATCTAAACATGGCATAGCTCAAGCAGAAAGAATATTACAGTAAAAATGGCCATGTCTAATACCTATGTCACATCTTAGTGTCTATGTAATTAAAGTGGTGCACCACAACAACTTATTGTAAAAAAATATTACCATGTACTTGAAAAGAAAATTATGTATGCAGTTACTGTTACTAGTCCCTTCTCATTGTTCTTTCCTATCCAAGAGCTACTTTTTTTGAAGAATGTGATTCATAAAATTATTTAATAGATCTGTTGACAAAAAGTGTTCAAATTAGCATATGCATTTACATTTATTTTATAAAACCAATGCTGCAACACAGCTGGAAAACAGGTATCAAATGAAATAAGCAACTATGTACTAAGCATAAAAATATCATCCAACAGTCATGTGACATTTCATAAGTTAGTAGAAATTCTCTCAACTCTCGTAGAAAGACACTTGTCATAATCAGGTGTGCAGATGTACAAATATTTCCCATCAATTCATAAGCAAATCAGTAAGTAGCACAAAGTACGAGTAATCATGTTTCCAAGTAATGAGCGTGTCATATTTGCGATGCTTTCTACAAAGAAATGTCAATAGTGAGGATAATGGCCTTTTTTTTCACCTAATGGCTTTTTCTCCAGGCGACTCGCACAGCTGGTCGCCCATAACGCATTACGTCAAGGTCACTTAGCTTTCTTACCGAAATATTTACACCAGTTTGCACTACAGTGACAGTCTCATATAAAAAATTTCACAGGTCGAGAATTTGCGTTGCAAATGTGTAGAAACAAAAACCTATAAATATAACAGCGTCCAAAAACTTTTTGCCGGCATTGTGATACATTATGCATATACACACATTTCATAACTCTTAAAGTACAATTCTTGGTTTCCGACATCCTTTTTCACAAGTCAGAGTTCCTAACCACTACTCATTATTCCTTACCTTATTACACATATACATATTCATCGCCACTTCTTCAATATTTCATCATAATAAATACGTAGCATAATCAAATTACTCATATAGCATCAGCTTATTGTTCATAAACATACCTCACCAGCATAATACACATCGTCGTCGTAAAAATAACATCATAACACCTCAGTCAAATCTCAAAAACGTCATAGCTTTCTGCAATAATTTCAAAGCCTAAAAAAAAATTCTCTGCTCATTTAAATAGTGTCATCTACCTCAAACGTACTATAAAAATCATGATCCCATATCAAATATGTCATTCAAAGCTCTCATAGTATCACAATGGTTCCAAAAGCATATGAACAGTTCACAAAGTACAGACAAAATACAATTTCATAAGTGTGAAGTTATCCAACTGTGTAATTACGTAAACATCTGTCACAGATGTAGTAAAATAAATGTTTGTCTCTCCCAGTTAAATGATCAGATAGCTGTGTAATTTATGTGTTAGAGAAATATGGTACCGATGTGTAAAGTTGTATAAGCAAATACCATATTAGCTAGGGCTCCTTGTGCTTTCCAAACACATGGTACACAAAGTAAGTGTGTACCCCCCTGAGGATTAATAAATAATACCCTCAGGTGTTACAGATTACACCAATGAAATGAGCCGGCCGCAGTGGTCTCGCGGTTCTAGGCGCGCAGTCTGAAACCGTGCGACCGCTACGGTCGCAGGTTCGAATCCTGCCTCGGGCATGGATGTGTGTGATGTCCTTAGGTTAGTTAGGTTTAAGTAGTTCTAAGTTCTGGGGACTTATGACCACAGCAGTTGAGTCCCATTATGCTCAGAGCCATTTTTTTCAATGAAATGTATCACGAAAAACCTTTGTATCATTCATTGAACTTCAAATATCTTTAAAAATAAATGTTTTAAGTACAAAATTAATCACTCAAATACGTGTACTGTAGCGCTAAACTGTGCGTCTTGTTGTAAGATAATGTCTGTGGAAGTGTCGTAGTTATCGTCCTCCGAAAGCTAAGTTCTGCAAAAGTCAATGTACATACCTCATGATAAACAAAAGTGAAATGCTTTGTGTATAGATATCATAGTTATTACGCTTATTGCCGTGATGAAGAAAGTACTGTGCTGTAACGTATTGTTGTGCTATGGAAAAGACTGTCTCATTGTAGCTATACCACAAAATTTACTACAAAATCATGTTTTACTTTCCAGAATAATTCAGAAAAACTGTGCAGATGTGAAACAGAAACACCGCAAAAGCAACATTGTAAATTGTCACTCATTAGTAGCGTCGTGATATAATCGTGTAACTATCAAAGAAACCAAATGCTAAGTCATCATTAATCTCACCGAATGTACTTCAAATAAAGAGTATATTTTCTAGTAAACCAAAATGTTGCATTAATATCTCATTAGCAGTATAAGTTCTAAGTATGTGAGCCTGATTAGTCGTTACGTAATCGTGCAACTTGTTGCAAGAATGTACATACACAATAACACTGTGTCGTCTGTTCACTATAACAATGCAATCGTAATTTCTGTTTAAATAAGTTCTCTTGGTTCTTGATTGGATATAGAACTTCAAACATTGTTGCATATTAACAGATTCTAAGTCTGACAAAGCATGCTAGAAATGTGAAGTGAAAAGTTTTATGGCAAAGACAAAGTTAAAAAGCAGATTATCTTTCAATAAACGGTTTTACATGTGAAATGTGGTGTAAACCTTTACTCTTCCTAGTATGCAGAGTTTCAACTTCAACGCAATTATAATGTGGTATGCGTCGGTAAGGATTGCTAAAATTTTTCTCAAGGTTAGCGACTATGTGGTTTTTCTCGGAGTCAGCGGGCGGACGTGGCTGCCTGCGGTGCGAGTCATTGTCTGTCTCTTTGTTGGCGCGCGTCGTTATTGGTATTTGGAGACCTAACTTCTACAAATTCACCTTGTCTAGAGGGCCCTGCTCTGTTTGAATCCCGCCAGTTCTGATGCAATTCAGGTCCGTCGTTACGATCATATCGTCTGTCATCATGTCGGTAGTTTACATAGTTTCTTGTTTGTCGTTCCGCAATTTCCGCGATTGTCAGTGTCAATTTCCAGTTCTTGTAACAGTCCCTGAAAAGCTTCAATATCGTCTTTGCAACGTCCTGCCAAAATAATATGTCGTAAATGTTCAGGCAATTTGATTAAGCAATTGCGGATGAGTTCTGGAGGCCTGTATGTGTTTGAAAGATATCGATTCTTATGCAACATGTCTTCAATATATGTGACAAGACTGGAAAATTCAGATTGTTCAAAGCGTTTCATCTTCATGATGCTATGTTTTACTCGGTCTTGTGTAGCTTGAGACCAATATGCTGAGAGGAAGGCATGGTAAAATTCTCCTTCACTGTGGCAATCGTGAATGACCGATCGCATTCTTACAGCTGGTTCATTCTCTAAATAGCCACACATAAATTCTAATCTGTGCTCTAATGACCAGTTGGGAGGAAAACAATGAGAGAATTGATGGAGCCATGGTTGTGGATGAATGTCGTTGCCAGAATTCTTAAATGCTTTGAATTTACGTTAGTAATGAAGAGCTTATAGTCAAAATCATCATGTCGGCGAGTCGCATGTCGGTCATTATTACGTCGTTTTGGCGGTTCCATCTCAAAATTCGGTGTGCCTTGCCAATTTCTTTCATAATTTCTGAAGTGTCCTGTGTTATTATTTTGTGGTTGCTCCGTATTTCTATGTCCCTCTTCCCGTACTGGAGCGCGAGTGTCATCTGAAATATGTAATTCTTGTATTACTTGTGGCAACTGATCTTGTACTTCCCGGATTTCTCTTTGGTGTTGCGTATTAATTTGATTTTGATTTTGTTTGAATTTCCTAATTTGTTCGCACTCTCCTGTGTCATTAAATACTACCGGTTTTGTGTCATTCAGATTATCATCTACCTTCGTAGATAAATTATTTAGCTGTTCCGAAAGTTCAACTACTTTCTCTGATAATGAACTAATTTCCTCCATGTGTCTTTCTGCAGTATTTGCAAAATTGTGTCCTGTCATTCCCGATTCCTGAGGCGGGCTGTTGCCGACCGATCGATCGATAATGCTTCCCTGTTCACTAATTGTTTCATTGCCTACACCATTATTTGAAGCCCGCTCCATTTCCCTATGCACAATTACCAAGTTACTACTTTGAACATTAGTTAATTCATTACTCTGTGGCGCTAACACACTGCTTTCGTCTTCACTGTCATTTCTCAGTTTACTTTGAAGCCTAGTATTACGTTTTTCATACGCCATTATTGTCACAATATTTCACACGACAACACAGAAAAGCACAATTTGAAGAGCAAAATAACAAAACACATTAACATAGCACTGAAAATAATATCTAGTTAATTGCAAGCGCAGCAGCGAAATACTTGGTGCAAATCTACATGCATGCCACAACAGCAATGAAAGACTGCAACTACAAAGGAGATTCTCTCTACAATTGCGCGCTAGCAATAAGCAATAGCTACACTAATTACACAAACTACAAGAAACAAATCAGAAGATTCCAGTGAGGTATCCTCGGCTAAAGGTCGACATATGAAACGTCCCCTTAGAACAATTATACATAACTGTCCTTAAACTGACACACAATATTTTTAGCGCAACGCAATCTGACTTTCAAAAATCCCTACAAAAGAATGGCCCTGACTAACATTAACCTATACGTTTCACAAATCACTTACCTCACAAAAATCTTCGTTACTCGAACTACTGCAATACAGCGAACGCCAGTACTCCCAGCTAAATAAAAGATTCAAACTACGGAAGGCACTAACTACTGATAGGCATAGTTAGCAAATGAAAGATTTTAATAGAGAACAAACAATGTATTTACCTTAATAGTGTTGAAAAATCATAATATACATAGCAGTTCATGACATTCAGTCTTACAAATTTCAAAACTCCGCTATTTCTCTCCCCACATCCACCACTGCTGGCGGTTCACCTCCAACTGCGCAACGCTACGCGCTGTGAACATCCAGCTGCCCAACACTGCAATGGCAGACAACAATGCAAACTAGCCACAGACTGCACACAGCACAGCCAGTGATTTTCATACAGAGCGCTACGTAACGTTGCCAATAAGAAAACATAAACAGCCTACTTACAAGCTCTATAGTTTGCAACGGAATGGAGTGGAGAGCAGCACCCCTGATTACTTAAAGACTCGGTCAATGAGCTACGGTACAGCTCCGTGGTACACGAGGAAGTCCTTGTAGCCAACCAAACAGATGTGAGAGGTGGAACCGTTCCTGCTGTCCAGGCCGCCTTGTGTGCCCAAGTTCCGGTCCTCAAATTGGGTGACCTGAACTGGAGCGAATTCTCAGAACACTGGAGAAATGTGTGGGCCTCCGTCACTGTGTGGCTTCAAAAACAACTCGAAATAATGACCAGACAACAAAGCTATATTTCGCCGTTTTGGGAGACTTCTATAGTTTTTAAAAGTGGTTAAATTTGTCCTGCGCCTCCAACTGAAGACACTATATGCAGTCAATGCCTCGATAGCGTCTGTAGACTTGGGAAAATTAATTTCAGTAGTGTAAGTTCAATAATTAAGTTTGATGAAGTGTGACGTAATTAATCGACTCGTTTCAGCTAAGTATCATCTCATTCGGATTGTTGTAGGAAGTCGGCGGTCGAACCCAGGTCTGCAGATGGCCGAGCTGAAGCCGGGACCCACTGCGCCGCTTTACGTCCGGAGGCCGAGCAAGTTCAGTAGCGTCAAGGGGCAGTGAAGAGTGATACAGCAGTATTCGCAAGCATTGCTTTATTAATATAATTTACAGTCCTACGACAGGTGCAGTATAGTGTTGGCGTGCTTCCGGCAGCGTTGTCCCATAAGTCCAGCCGGCCCAGCAACTCCTGGTATGCCGACACCGCTGCTGCAGTCTGCAAGGCCGCTCAGCTGGAAGCCGGCCGCGCCCTGCCCGGTCGCCACCTGCCGATGCATCATGCGTCGCGTAGCTGCCGCGATTCCAGAGACTGTTACAGTCCCCGGTCCCCTCCACCCTCCGCCCCGTTTGGCCTGCTCTATCCGACCGTGGAACGAAGGTGGTTTTCCTGGTCACCCGTGGCCCTCAGCCGCTGCTGCTCCCTGGACAGGACCGGACTCGAACCCACGCCCTCCTGGATGTGGTGACGCCACTTGTTGCTAATGGTTCTTGCCGGATGGCAACACCTACCACAGACTCTGGCACTGCCGCATTGCTGCCGTGCCTCCTGCAGCTCACACCTCGCTCATACCCCGGTACGCCACGTGGGAAGCGATCGTGGCCCGTCGTGGACCTGCTGCAGACTGCTGTAACTGCCCTCCTTCAGGCAGACCGTGCAGTCTCCAAGTACCCAGCTGCAGTTCCGTCCCATCTTGATGTTGTGTCCCAGGAGGTGGAAGACAGCGCGAACACGTACGTAGAAACAGAATTACATTGAATATTTACAACATCGCTGCCACACTGGCCCTTATAAGCGCAGACCAGCACAGGTCCGACCCGTCTCTCGACTGACCTGGCACACCCCTCAAGGTAAAAGTGCCTGACTATTTATATTGCTTTTCCCCTCGCTTCTGACGTAGTGTCTGAAACTATGGCAGGGGTAAATTCCCATACATCAGCCTCTTACAAATCGCCCTCCTGGCTTTGGCCTAGTGCCCACCTCATACATCACAAAAACTTCAAGCAGCGCTCTAGTTCCCTGCTTTACTGTTTGCTTCACTCCAGACAAAGCGTACGTGCAATACGCCGCTGGAGCTCCGTGCCATGTTTACTCTGCCGACTATTATCACACACTTTCAGCAGCCCCAAACTTCTTCGCCCAACCGCGCCTTTACTGAATCTTAACAAAATTCTCCTTTTCTATGACTAAGACAAATACTAGCGCAGCACACTTCCCTCCTTTCAACAAGATTCGTCCCGAATCGAAATGTAACAGACGTGACCTGTGGCTGCACAAACATATCTTGTTCACAAATCCTATACGCTGCAGACTAAAACTAACGAGAACATAAATACATTAACGGTACCCCTATACACTGTTTACAATGGTCACCCATGCCATAGGCAACTGATGTGTTGGCACCTCCACTACTGGTGCACGTTTCCACACTCTCCGCAAAGCTAAACTCAAGAAAAATAGAAAAACGGCACACCCTGTGGCTGAAAAGCTCAAAGTCATTATTCTGTCAGTGCGATGTTGTTGTAACGTTTGAACGTGTTCCAATATTTTATTAACCGTGATAGATCCTTCCTGTGCATTAATAAAGGAATGCAACGTTTCCAAAAACTCCTGATTTAACGTGGAGTTTAAATATTTCTGATTCAGTATTGGTAATACCTCCAGAACCCCTTCGCACTACAAGTCACTACAACATCGTACGACTTCCTCAAACATTCCCGGTAGTTTACTCTGATCCTATCGAACTCTCTGAAAATAGTCTCATCCATACAACGATAAAACTAAAACAACAAATATGAAAAACGCAAATATTATCTGACCCACAACACACAAAAAAACGCAAATCATCCCTAGATACAAAAACACAAAATGTAAACATGCCATACAATATTACACATACAATAATTTATTCCCTCCGTCACCGTAACGCATACGGAACGTTATGCATGCGCTTTTGTCCCTCCGCCGCCACCTTCTTCTCCCGTTTGCTTTGCCTAGCCTCTGAAATTGTAATCGATGTAATCCGTCCACCATTCCCTTAAAAAGACTTTACTCTACTTACGTGGATAACGGATGTTTTTGTTGGCAGCTGCACTTTAAAATTTACAGACGAAGTCATCTCCACGACATGGTATTGTCCGTGGTACTTCGTCAAAAATTTTTTTCTATTTTCCGTGGGTGTAAATGGATTCGTTATCAGTACACATTGACCTACCCTGTACTGTGGTAAAGGTCCCAAACGCTTATTCTGTTCTTCCTGCATTTCCAACGCTTTCGTATTGGCCTTCTGTACTCTCTTCCAGACTTCCCGTATTTTCCGTACAAATTTCCTCACTGCGTCCCCTTTAGCGCCCGATTTCGGATATACAACGTCAAATGGTGATGTCATCATTCTTCCAAAGACCATTTCGAACGGTGACATTTCGACCCCGAATGTATTTTGGTGTCATAACTCGATACCACGTACAGAAGATAAACGTCCCAGTTATCATGGTTTCCATTCACATAATAACTTAGCATTTTTGAAATCGCCTTATGTATTCACTCCGTTCTCCCATTCACCTGCGGAAGAAATGGACTGGTCAGTAATTTTGTAATTCACAATAACCGATACAACTGTGTCATTAATTCGGAGATGAAGTTCGTTCCCTGAACCGTAATCATGGTATCAGGCACCCCAAACTTCAGTAACCAGTTATTTTCTAAAGCTTGTGCTACCGTACTTGCCTGTTGGTTTGGTATTGCGACCATGGCTAAAAATCGCAGAAAGTGATCAATTATAGATAAAACGTAACGATTCCCTGCCGGTGTTTTGTTATATAGCCCGCCGACATCTAACCCGTTCAACTCGAAAAGTTTCGAATCCTCTGGTAAGCGTTGCAATTGAATTCTTGCAAACGTCACATCCGCTCGCTGCGCACACCACGGTACAACACAATTTGCTACGTATTGTTCCACATCCCTTCTCCGAGTGCGCCACCAAAATCGTTCTGCTACTCGTCTTATCGATTACCGTTGCTTTTAATGTCACCAAAGGTTGTTTTGACTTTCCTGTATGCTGAGTCTGTCCTTCCGACAATCATATCTTTTTCGATGTCTTCACATTTTTCCTGCAGCCATTTCGTCTTAGCTTCCCTGCACTTCCTATTTATTTCATTCCACAGCGACTTGTATTTCTGTATTCCTGATTTTTCAGGAACATATTTGTACTTCCTCCTTTCATCAATCAACTGAAGTATTTCTTCTGTTACTCATGGTTTCTTCGCAGCTATCTTCTTTGTACCTATGTTTTCCTTCCCAACTTCTGTGATTGCCCCTTTTAGAGATGTCCATTCCTCTTCAACTGTACTGCCTACTGCACTATTCCTTATTGCTGTATCTATAGCGTTAGAGAACTTCAAACGTATCTCGTCATTCCTTAGTACTTCCGTATCCCACTTCTTTGCGTATTGATTCTTCCTGACTAATGTCTTGAACTTCAGCCTACTCTTCATCACTACTATATTGTGATCTGAGTCTATATCTGCTCCTGGGTACGCCTTACAGTCCAGTATCTGATTTAGGAATCTCTGTCTGACCATGATGTAATCTAATTGAAATCTTCCCGTATCTCCCGGCCTTTTCCAAGTATACCTCCTCCTCTTGTGATTCTTGAACAGGATATTCGCTACTACTAGCTGAAACTTGTTACAGAACTCAATTAGTCTTTCTCCTCTTTCATTCCTTGTCCCAAGCCCATATTCTCCTGTAACCTTTTCTTCTACTCCTTCCCCTACAACTGCATTCCAGTCGCCCATGACTATTGGATTTTTGTCCCCCTTTACATACTGCATTACCCTTTCAATATCCTCATACACTTTCTCTATCTGTTCATCTTCAGCTTGTGACGTCGGCATGTATACCTGAACTATCGTTGTCGGTGTTGGTCTGCTGTCGATTCTGATTAGAACAACCCGGTCACTGAACTGTTCACAGTAACACACCCTCTGCCCTACCTTCCTATTCATAACGAATCCTACACCTGTTATACCATTTTCTGCTGCTGTTGATATTACCCGATACTCATCTGACCAGAAATCCTTGTCTTCCTTCCACTTCACTTCAGTGACTCCTACTATATGTAGATAGAGCCTTTGCAGTTCCCTTTTCAGATTTTCTAGTTTCCCTACCACGTTCAAGCTTCTGACATTCCACGCCCCTGACACTAAGGGTTACTAAAAGTAACTGCCCCTTGGCAGTCCCCTCCCGGAGATCCGAATGGGGGACTATTCCGGAATCTTTTGCCAATGGAGAGATCATCATGACCCTTCTTCAGTTACAGGCCACATGTCCTGTGGATACACTTTACGTGTCTTTAATGCAGTGGTTTCCATTGCCTTCTGCATCCTCATGTCGTTGATAATTGCTGATTCTTCCGCCTTTAGGGGCAATTTCCCACCCCTAGGACAAGAGAGTGCCCTGAAACTCTATCCGCTCCTCCGCCCTCTTTAACAAGGCCGTTGGCAGAATGAGGCTGACTTCTTATGCCGGAAGTCTTCGGCCGCCAATGCTGATTATTTATCAAAATTTAGGCAGTGGCGGGGCTCGAACCCGGGACCGAAGACGTTTTTGATTATGAATCAAAGACGCTACCCCTAGACCACGGGTAGACAGAAACTATGGCAGGATTAAATTCTCTTACGTCAACCTCTTACACACCGCCCTCCTGGCTCTGGCCTAGTGCGTCGCTTCATACATCGCAATAACTTCAAGCAACGGTGCAGTTCCCTGACTCGCTGTTACTTCACTGCAAACAAAGCCTACATGTAATACGCCGCAGCAGCTCCGCGCCATGTTTACTCTGCCTGGCATACTGGGTGCCGACTATTACTACACCCTGCGAGCGGCCACAGACGTCATAGCCCAACAGCGCCTATACTGAATTTCAACAAAATTCCCTTTTCCTATGACTAAGACTAATAGTAGCGCAGCATGATCATACTCTATTTTTCAGAGTTAGAATTTGTGGTATGAATTCCTTTCTGGTGAGGAATGGTCTGGACAGATGCCTTGGCCTCAATACGTGTGTTTTGTGGTTGACCAAACCACTGTACTACAAACTGAAATGAGATTTACACTTTTTTTGTCAAAAGAGCGTCTCTGAAACACCAAGAAGCGGCCGCACATTGAGGGCCATCTGGTGTGTAATACATAAATGTAGAGAAAGTGCTTGTCATCAAATTTAAGCTGTCCAGAAAGCTGTCTTGTGGACATTCCTAGCCTTCTATTTGTCGTTAATCGTAGATATCGTTCTTAGTGTGGTATAGGTCGATCTTATCACATCCCTTGTGCCTCGCAAATGTCACCAAATCTCTCAAATGACACTTCGTGGTATCCTCTCCTTTGGTGAGATTGATCTCATTGTCGCATTTGTAGTGCAGCTTCCGAGGATTCTCTAGCAGAGAGGAAAGGGCATTAACTGAAAGATCCAGCACACATATTCTCGATACATTCATCTCACACTGTTATTCGAAACCTGGAGTTCTCCTTTACAATGCTGTTGACGCATTTGCGGTTTTTGCCTAAAGATTGACTGCCAGTCACGCGACTGCTCACGTTTTCTCTTAAATCGTAGCCGGCTTCTCGCCATTAGCGTAGTATACAGGTGGAATGCTGACAAAGACTGCCACAGCTTTTGAAGACGGAATCCAGCAACGAAACTTGTCGTTAATGCAAACATGGAAAGTAAAGAGACCGAGCAAATAACTGAAAAACTCAAAGTCGTAAGTAGCCCACCGAGATAAAGGTAAAACTACCGGCACTAACCGATCTAATCTTCAGAGAAGCTGTGACACTGGAGTCTACAAGTGTCTCCACCACGGAAGATGGATCCTCATCCTATAGAAACGAAAAGCATTTTACACCATCGCAATTATCATCATGCGGTTTTATACAGATGTTAGGACAGTGGTATTAAAGTCGCGCGCAATGAGTATAAGAAGATTGCTAGGTGGTGGTGAAAAGCGTCGAATTATCAAACGAACATATGTCACCAAATTTGTCATTATTCATGGCGAGGCATCGTCAGAAGGGAGGTTAGCGTGCGACATACCTCTTTTCAGTGAGACAGCGGCGCTATTGTTTAAAATATACAGTAGTATCGGTACACTCCGCTGTAATGCGAAATTGGCAACTAGATTTCACAAGATAAGGAACTGGCAGTATAATATGAGTGGGAGAGTATTGGGTTGCCTGTCGAAAATGCAGTAACAGTAGAGCGGGTCTGTTGGGAGATCTCAGTGACTTAACATAAACTAGTTAATGGATTTCAACTGAGTAGAAAGGTAATCGTGTTAAGGCATGAGGACGTTTTTCAATGGTTAGTTTGTGGTCCTGTTAATACGCTTGAGAGAAGGCTAAATACACATATTACAGTACTGAGCAGTACATACATTAGAGGATCATTTTGTGTACGATGATTGTTCATTCTACTCAGATCAAAAAAATGTCTGCATCACCACGGTTCCTAGAACTCGTGAAGATAGACGTTTACTGTCGATATTGTATCACACAGACACTGACCCTCTGACTGTTGAGAGATGTCACTAAATACGCCCAAAGATGTAAACAACCATGCATGAGCAGCGCCCGTTAGACGGAGCGGGTCCGACAACCGATCAGTTCTAGTCATTCCACCAGGAATAAGGTACACAGCTCGTGTTGTCTGTAGTTCCACCACGCCTAGACGGTCAATATCGCAGTTCGATAGCGTCGACATTGTTATTTTGTGCCAGGAACGGCGCTGAAAAGGGAAGTGTCCTTGTTGTTCAGACATGAGGGGAGGGGGGGGGGTTCAAAGAGACAGGAATTGACGATAACATGCCTCACTCAGGCCGCCCAAAGGCTACTACTGTAGTGGATGACCGCTACCTACGGATTATGGCTCAGAGGAACCCTGACAGCAACACCACCATGTTGAATAAAGCTTTTCGTGGAGGCACAGGACGTCGTGTTATGACTCAAACTGTGCGCAATAGTCTGCTTGATGCGCAACATTCCCGACGTCCAGGGCGAGATCCATCTTTGCGAACACGACACCATGCAGCGCGTTACAGATGGACCCAACAGCTTGCCGAATGGACCGCTCAGGATTGGCATTATGTACTCTTCATCGATGAGTGCTGCATATGCCTTCAGCCACACAATCGTCGTGTCTGGAGGCAACTCGGTCAGGCTGTATGCCTTAGACACACTGTCCAGCGAGTGCAACAATGTGGAGGTTCCATGCTGTTTTGGGGTGGCATTATGTGGGACCGATGTACTCCGCTAGAGGTCATGGAAGGCGCCGTAACGGCTATACGACACGTGAATGTCATCCTCCGACCGATACTAAACCATATCGGCGGCATATTGGCGAGGCATTCGTCCTCATGGATGAGAAATCGCATCCACATCGTGCACATCTTGTGAGTCACCTCCTTCAGGATAACGACATCGCTCGACTATAGTGGCCAGCACTTTCTCCAGACATGAACCCCATCGAAAATGCATTTATTTGATTGAAAAGGGCTGTTTATGGACGACGTGACCCACCAACCACTCTGAGGGATCTACGCCAAATCGCCGTTGAGGAGTGGGACAATCTGGATCAACAGTGCGTTGATGAACATGTGCATAGTACGCCACGACAAATACAGGCATGCATCAATGCAAGAGGACGTGCTGCTGGGTATTAGAGGTACCGGTGAGTACGGCAGTCTGTACCACCACCTCTGAAAGTCTCGCTGTGTGGTGGTACAATAAGCAATGTGTGGTTTTCATGACCAATAAAAAGGGCGGTAATGATATTTACGTTGATCTCTTCTCCAATCATCTGCAGAGGTTCCTGAACTCCTTTAACCAAGGTGATGCAAAACCTTTTTTGATGTGTATAGTATGACAGTGCAACCTATCGTAAAGCAACATCTTTTAGCCAGTTGTCTGCAGACTATAGCACTTCTGAAGTGTACTAGGTTCTCCAGAGTCTTGACATGAAACATTTGTAACGCTCATGAGATTAGTTAGAACGCTGACTTCACTCCAGATTCCGCTGTCGAAGCTTACCACCTTCTCTCGAAGGTAATGGTCATTTTCATCTAGTAGTTACTGAGAGAACTAAACGGCTAAAAAATGTATTTCAATATTTGAGTATGGAATATGAAAGGAAGGAGAGAGGCTTCTTAGAAAACTTGAGAGGATGTCTGGTCAGAAAGAGGTCATCCCAATTCAAGAACAAATTTCGGGTCATAGTGCACTACTACAACTTAGGAAAATTTCAGAAGAACTAGGGGCCAGTATAGTGAAGGGATTGTCATCGATTAAGGAAGATGCGGCACGAACATTTAAGAAGGCTGATGGTTGTGTTTTGTATTTTTGTGAGATATATCTGGTTTTGATTAGAATCATTTCCCAACCATGAAAACGATTATTTAGAATAAATGGCATTCATCCTCATTCTTTTTTGGAGTAATTTGATTTTCCACAGTCACCACCTCGGGCTGGAAATCACAAGACTGGATTTGTGTGTGGTGATTTGGTGGGTAACAGCAATGCAGATGTGTGCATTAGAGTATAATTGCTAATAATATGAAGATCATCGATTTTTTTTACATACTGGTCTCAGGAAGCACAAGACAGAGTAAAGCATGGTACACTAATGATGAAAAACTTTTACCAGTTTGGCTTTAAAATTCCCGCTTGGTTCTTTGATAGTGCAGCGTCAGGAAACCAGTGAGTGTTTGAAAATTTCCTACAGTACTACTGAACGAAATTGCATTTTAACTATGAAATTCCCCTCACAACTCCGCCAAATCATTCTACTCTGTGTAAAGATAATCTCTAAAGAGTTCCAAGGTTTAATACAAGAGTGGTGAAAATGATATGGTGGCTGGAATGAAAATGTTTTCTCCCCTCAAACTGAGCTCACAAGGGAACGGAAAGTATGATTTAAGGTGAAACTACTCGCTTGTTGGTCGACATGGCGATGACGGTTGAAGTCGTTGCGTGGAACTCCCTGCTAGAAATGTGGAGGATAATTTTATCAAAGAGAGCAGTCACTGAAAATTTTAGGGAGGTGTGGCAGCAGTAAAGATCATTTGCTGTAACACAGTGATTTATACGATGTTTTTATGTTTTAGTTAACAGTTTTCTTTTGTGTGCTACAAATTAATGAATGTGTATTGGTTTAAAAACCATTTTGTGTGCACTCGATTCATTTTTATGTGCCATTAACTTTTATACCACTTTGTGTGACATTACGTGAAGATGGAGTTATGTTTTTGGTATATTAATGTGGATGAATTACAGTGGAATATTGTTTTGTATGCTACATTTTATTAATGTTTCTTATTATGCTGATGCTGAATGAACTCTTATGGGAGCTTCAGTCTGTGGAAAAACATTGCAACGACTGGAAACAAGTTAATAAACACACTCAGTATTACACTACTATCACGTCACACAATAGATGCAGGACCACCGTCAGGACGTCAGTAACGAGGTCTGATGTGCATTTTTGAAGAAATTCAATTCTTACCTCCAGGTAGCGTCAACCGAAGTCATACATATGAAGTTAGCAAACAATTACGTAACCTATGAAAGTCATTACACCTGAAATCTCTATGTGAAAATGCTGTGTTAGTGTTCAGGAATATCTGCTTGAACAAACAAAACGTTGCAAGTGGGCTTCAAAATCCAGTCGCACAACTTGCTGAAAGAGGAAACCTGGAAGAGTAACACGGGTCGCAATGCTCACACACTCTGCATAATAAAATGTGCTTCATTATATAAACTGGCAACCAAAATGTCAGGGCGACTGTCTTAACAGCGTGTTGGCCCACGCTGGGCTGCAGTACAGCCGCTGCTCTGATGACACCGATGCGACAGTCCTCCAAGGTTATGTGGTATCAGGTGTCCATGCACAGGTCATAAAATTCCCATTAATTGTGGTCCAGATCTGAATGTGTGGAGTTCATGCCAAATAAAATTCATATGTTTGTCATCCGTATCACAGCAAACAAATTTGTTGGCCAAGATATCAATGTCAGTGGATACTCCTAAAGAAACTGAAACAAAACATGGGTTTGTGGCACAGACAGATATCCTGCTAAAAGAGGCCATTGGTATCACGAAGACATAATATTCACGTAGTCCACAGCTGCCTTGGTGCTTCTGGTTAATACCACAAATCTCACGAGATCTCAGATGAATGTCCCCCATAGGATAATACTGACCCAGGGGCCTACGCCAGTGGGACAGTAACTGCTTTTAGCATCCACTGCCCTGGATGATTTCGTATCCAGAAACGGCCATCGACTGAATGTAGCAATGAAAACTACAAACGTGATTCATTCAACACACTGACACGATTCTATTGATCGTGGGGACTATCTCAATGCTCCTGTCCCAATTCCAATTGGAACTGATGATGTCACTGTATCAAGCTGTGAATACGTAAGGGTAATTTGCAGCAGAGGTCCATGTTCGATAGTGTGTGATGAAAGGAAAGCTCCGAAACGTGCCAGCACCAGCACTCTACTATGTCTTGAGCTTTCCCACAGACACCCGCCTATACCGCTTTGCAGAGCAGGAAAGCCCCTGTACTCTACATTCTGTGATGATGTCTACTCGTGGCTACACCTTTTGTCAAGGGGATCTGCTCGTAAAAATGACAAAAATAAAAAAAAAGAATTATACTTGTTCTGTAGAAAAGAGCACCTCTTGCTATATTACTAAAATGTGTAATTTATCGACATTTTAATTTTCCGTTGGTTTGTAAATTTAGTCTGAACGTAAATTTGCACAGCTGGCTAAGTCCATTAGAATATGTGATGTAGCCTTCTTTTCCTTCTTCTGGCTTGTAGACATGGATCGTAAACTGAGATGTGTTCTAGAACACTCTAACTACCCGTACCTAAGTACAGGTGCATCTAGAAGGCTGTGGATTAGCTGCAACCAAAAATCTAGATACATTTGTTTACTTGTTTCTTTCGGAATGTGAAACAGTGAAACACGTGTACTTCGTAGTTACTGCCGTATTGTTCTATTTCAATGTCTGGTTTCCTGTGCTTGAAATGCAGAGACTAAAAAATTTAACATTAAACAGAGGTTTCGAGACAATCAGGCCAAAGCACCATTGTATAACAGGCTGCACATCATTTGAGATCAATATACACCTACAGAAATTGGGTGTACAAGGCCATATAATATCCTCAAAATCATTAATCATTCCGTATTGTTACGGAAGCAATGAAATAAAGTGATCCGACAAATACAAACCTCCTTATAGCATATCCCCACGGTCTCTCTTAGAACGCCAACGGAAGTATCAACAGCTACATAGGGTAGCGAATACCGAAAACAATATTTGTCGGGCTTACAGTATCGAAGATTGGTATAATAGATGGAGTAATAACTTTAAATGATAGAGCAGTTTCTAGTTTTCACGTTCTGGAAACGTTCGGTATCCAGACTGAAAGGATTATGGTTTAAGATCTAACTGTTACTGATCAGTTGCAAGTAACCGAAGCGAACAGAGTAGCAGAGAGTTTTACCCAGGAGGCTATTATAAATCAAAGAATGAGGGGAAAGAGTACGAAGGATAAAGAAAATGTGACCAATAGGAATCTGCAGTTTCGAAGTTCTAAAACGGCAAAATGATCAGATAATAAGTTCACAAATCTGCTTTTCTGATTTATTGAAAACGTGAATTATTAACATTCCAGTACACATTTCTCGTAAATGACTGAAATTAAATTCAGAAATTTTGGGCAGATACCTTATCAACCTCCCTCACCTATTATTTTCAGAAAAAAATATTGTGATGATAAGTGCGGTTATTAATCTACGTTTATAAATATATTTCCTGTAGTAAAATAAAATGTATAACAGTTTCTGAAGCATGTCTGTTTTCTTAGCTATGAAGTCAGAGATACCAAAGAACGGTTGCTCAGTTGAATAGTCTTCTGGTTTTTTTGCCTTTTATAAATACTGTAGTCATCCTCACAATATAATACATATGTAACTGATTTTCTCAGAAATGCTATGGCTAATAACGTTAATTGCAAGTACACATTTTGAGCTGCTTCTGCTTTATAAATCCGAACTACTGTGAGGGGGAAGGGAGCGTTGAAAGCATACCTCTTTCAGAGATGGGTCCCTTCAATCTCTTTCCGTGGATGCAGACAGTAGTCGCACGCGAACAGTCGATCAGCTTCGCCAGCTCAGAGGTGCTAGTTCCCAGTCACCTGGCCATAACAATCGACTGATTTCGTAAATCTCAGTGGTTTTCCCATTTTTTGTCCGTATTTTCGGTAAAATGGTTCCCACTTCTTCTCTACTGCTATTACATATTTTTCTAAGCGCGTCACATGCTGCCAACGCCATCAGGCGGCATGCACTTCATGGTGGACAGTGATCATTGTGATTTGGCTCATCAGTGTATCAGCATATTGTAAATTAAATATTAAAATATAAGAGTTCCAAATAGCATAATCCGAACAAGAGTAACTCCATGCAAATCCACCACTAACGAAGACAGCTCCCCAGTGGCGGGATAGACATTCTGAAACCACCTGTAGGGTGTTATAGCCTAAAGTCCTACGGCTATTTAGGTCCTCGTTTAGGAACAATCGACGAAAAAAGTTTCGAAATTTCGCATGATGCTTTATAACTTTACAAACAAAATGAATTACAGACTAGTTCGTTGGGGTAATGGTTAACATTCTGACTTCGTATAGATACGATTGTGGGTATTTCTTGTCAGGTGCCTTGAATTTTTTTTCTTCAATTATTTGCTTTACATGCAATTTTGTGTATCTTTATTCCTGCGTTACGTCATTTTAATCACTGTTTTAACTACTTCGATAGCTCATTTCTTTCCCATCTTTTTTCCACTTGGAATATTTGAGCTCGTCAATTTAATTATTTTTATTTTACCACCATATTGTTTAAACAATTGTAAATAACGATATTTCGGGTAAGAAACGAAAGGCGAAATAATCTATTTATACTTATTGTGCACTGGTGTCAACAACGTACTTTTCGTTCCAAGATGAACATTTTTTTGAATGGCAATCGTCATAAAAATGTTTGGAACATTAATTCTTATTGCACTATGATGATATGAAGAGAAAGCGGTGATTGTAAATAAAACGAAATCTAAATATAATGAGAAATAGAAGTAATGAATGCAGTGACATGGACTAAAATGTAAAATGACAAAAATGGAAGAAATTAAATCGAAGTTAATGCATAACAACAACCTAAATAAACTATCATGGATTCCAAGTAGAAAAAAGACTGAAAATTTTGTATTTGTGGGGATCCCCAGACTCCAGACGCTTAATAAACGTAAACATGGTCAGAAGTAGAATGTTAAGCGATGTTTATTTCATTGTGTGAAAAGCTAATTTCGACTAAACGTCATTGTCAAGCTCATTTGTAATATCTGTATCTCATGTCATTTTCAAATCACTCATATGGCTACTTTTTTACTTTTAATTTAAAGTGATTTGAAAATGACATGAAATACAGATGTTTTAAATGTGCTTGACAATGTCGCTTCGTCGAAACTGCCTAACCGCATGATTAAAGAATTGTTGCATTACAGCCTACTACTGACCATGTTCAAGTGTACAATGGAAAAAGACCGATAGGAAGAAAAATGAGTTCAGGTAATGTATTTCATACAATGACCAATACGAGGTGACACAGATATAGAAACAAATTACATTTAAACCCATTAACGAATAAATGTAATGATTAAAGCCGTTTCGATAAGGACTAAAAAATAAAAAAAAATTAATAGCACTTCACAAGATTCAAACCCTCAACCTTCTGCATGTTAGGTCACACAATTACGATATGAAGCCAGTCTGTATTAAATTACTATTTTTAAAGCCATGCGCCATCACGTGAAGTTCATAAATACTTTTTCGTCGGTTACTCGCAGACAAAGACATACCACGGTGAATGGCTGCAGGCTGTGATTGCTTAGACCTGAACCTACACCATTGTATAGAATGTTTCAAAACGTTTGATTCTACCGCTGGGGACCTGTTCATGTAACTAAAAATAAGGCAGAAAGAGTGGAGACAATAGGCTAGTAATATTTACTACGTCTATCATGGCGAAAATAGTGAAGCGTATTGTGTGCCAAGAAAGCAAACGTCAATGCTTCTAACATCGGGAACATATAACTTGATACGCTAAATTTCCGAGTTTCAGTGAAACGTATAGAAAGCATTTATGAGAAACATTTGCTGAAATGATGGAAGAAGAGAGTATGGAATGGGAAGTAGACTTACACCCCACTAAAGGGGAATAAAATGATAGGGCGTGTCCGGTGACTACAGTAGGAGACCAGACGCTTTGTACAAAGGTTTCCAGTTGAAATTCCAAGATCTGATTTACATTTTACTCCTTTCCACAAATTTTCGCGAAATGATCACAACGTGAAATTACTGGTAATAATAAAGCTTCCCAATGACCATTCTTCCCATCCTCTATTCGCGAATGTAACAAGGTGGGGCAGAAAAGATAATACTTGGAGATGATACACGGGTGGGGGGAGAGCAATAGGGAAGTGGTAAGGCGCCAGGGATGATTTTGACCAGGGTATTAGCACAAAGTTTTTTTTAACTAAATGGCAAATACAAAATTCTTTTTCAGACCTACTTACACATTTCATCATGAGATGATTTACTGATTTCAGCAGAGAAAACTAAGCATCCATGCCAATAACAACATGAACAACGTTCAGCTAGCTGAACTGAATGATAACAATTACTTCAAAATACCAGTGGATCAATCAAACAACAAAAACTTAACTAGATATATAGGGTGATCCATTGATCGTGACCGGGCAAAATATCTCACGAAATAAGCGTCAAATGAAAGAACTACTAAGAACGAAACTTGTCTAGCTTTAAGGGGGGAACCAGATGGCGCTATGGTTGGCCCGCTAGATGGCGCTGCCATAGGTCAAACGGATATCAACTGCGTTTTTTTTGTTTTTTTTTAAAATAGGAACTCCCATTTTTATTACATAGTCGTGTAGTACGTACAGAAATGTGAATGTTTTAGTTGGACCACATTTTTCGCATTGTGATAGATGGCGCTATAATAGTCACAAACATATAGCTCACAATTTTAGACGAACAGTTGGTAACAGGTAGGTTTTTTAAACTAAAATACAGAACGCAGGTACGTTTGAACATATTATTTCGGTTGTTCCAGTGTGATACATGTACCTTTGTGAACTTATCATTTCTGGGAACGCCTGCTGTTACAGCGTGATTACCTGTAAATACCACATTAATGCAATAAATGCTCAAAATGATGTCCGTCAACCTCAATGCATTTGGCAATAGGTGTAACGACATTCCTCTCAAGAGCGAGTAGTTCGCCTTCCGTAATGTTCGCACATGCGTTGACAATGCGCTGACGCATGTTGTCAGGCGTTGTCGATGGATCACAATAGCAAATATCCTTCAACGTTCCCCACAGAAAGAAATCCCGGGATGTCAGATCCGATGAACGTGCGGGCCATGATATGGTGCTTCGACGACCAATCCACCTGTGATGCTATTCAATACGGCTTCAACCGCACGCGAGCTATTTGCCGGACATCCACCACGTTGGAAGTACATCGCCATTCTGTCATGCAGTGAAACATCTTCTTGTAACATCGGTAGAACATTACGTAGTAAATCAGCATACATTGCACCATTTAGATTGCCATCGATAAAATCGGGGCCAATTATGCTTCCTCCCATAATGCCGACCATACATTAACCCGCCAAGGTCGCTGATGTTCCACTTGTAGCAGCCATCGTGGATTTTCCGTTGCCCAATAATGTATATTATGCCGGTTTACGTTACCGCTGTTGGTGAATGACGCTTCGTCGCTAAACAGAACGCTTGCAAAAAATCTGTCATCGTCCCGTAGTTTCTCTTGTGCCCAGTGGCAGAACTGTACACGACGTCCAAAGTCGTCGCAATGCAGTTCCTGGTGCATAGAAATATGGTACGGGTGCAATCGATGTTGATGTAGCATTCTCAACATCGACGTTTTTGAGACTCCCGATTCTCGCACAATTTGTCTGCTACTGATGTGCGAATTAGCCGCGACAGCAGCTAAAACATCTACTTGGGCATCGTCATTTGTTGCAGGTCGTGGTTGACGTTTCACATGTGGCTGAACACTTCCTGTTTCCTTAAATAACGTAACTATCCGGTGAACGGTCCGGACACTTGGATGATATCGTCCAGAATACCGAGCAGCATACATAGCACACACCCGTTGGGCATTTTCATCACAATAGCCATACATCAACACGATATCGACCTTTTCCGAAATTGGTAAACGGTCCATTTTTAAAACGGGTAATGTATCACGAAGCAAATACCGTCCGCACTGGCGGAATGTTAAGTGATATCACGTACTTATACGTTTGTGACTGTTACAGCGCCATCTGTCACAAAGCGAAAAAAGTGGTCGTACTAAAACATTTATATTTCTTACTACACGAATATGTAATAAAAAATTGGCGTTCCTATTTAAAAAAACGCAGTTGATATCCGTTTTTCACCTATGCCACCGCCATCTAGCGGGCTAACCGTAGCGCCATCTCGTTTCCCCCTTCAAGCTAGACGAGTTTTGTTCTTTGTAGTTTTCGTTTGATGCTTATTTCGTGAGACATTTGGCTCGGTCACTATCAATGGGGCACCCTGTATAATCAATCACACTTGTTTCGAAGTACAAAATGAAGTATGCTTTTGGTTCACTGGTGTTGGCATAGCCAGTCGACTGGCGCGTTAGAATGCCTAAAAATGGATAAGTAAGAAATAATTTATTACTCTAATAGGGGCAGATGTGGATTCTGACCACAATCTATTGGTTAAGAACTGCAGATTGAAACTGAAGAAACTGCAAAAAGGTGGGAATTTAAGGATATGGGACCTGGATAAACTGAAAGAACCAGAGGTTGTAGAGAGTTTCAGGGAGAGCATAAGGGAACAATTGACAGGAATGGGGGAAAGAAATACAGTAGAAGAAGAATGGGTAGCTCTGAGGGATGAAGTAGTGAAGGCAGCAGAGGATCAAGTAGGTAAAAAGAAGAGGGCTAATAGAAATCCTTGGGTAACAGAAGAAATATTGAATTTAATTGATGAAAGGAGAAAATATAAAAATGCAGTAAATGAAGCAGGCAAAAGGGAATACAAACGTCTCAAAAATGAGATCGACAGGAAGTGCAAAATGGCTAAGCAGGCATGACTAGAGGACAAATGTAAGGATGTAGAGGCTAGTCTCACTAGGGGTAAGATAGATACTGCCTACAGGAAAATTAAAGAGACCTTTGGAGAGAAGAAAACCACTTGTATGAATATCAAGAGCTCAGATGGCAACCCAGTTCTAAGCAAAGAAGGGAAGGCAGAAAGGTGGAAGGAGTATATAGAGGGTTTATACAAGCGCGATGTACTTGAGGACAATATTATGGAAATGGAAGAGGATGTAGATGAAGATGAAATGGGAGATAAGATACTGAGTGAAGAGTTTGACAGAGCACTGAAAGACCTGAGTCGAAACAAGGCCCCGGGAGTAGACAACATTCCATTAGAACTACTGATGGCCTTGGGAGAGCCAGTCATGACAAAACTCTACCATCTGGTGAGCAAGATGTATGAGACAGGCGAAATACCCACAGACTTCAAGAAGAATATAATAATTCCAATACCAAGGAAAGCAGGTGTTGACAGATTTTGAAATTACCGAACCATCAGTTTAATAAGTCACAGCTGCAAAATACTAACGCTAATTCTTTACAGACGAATGGAAAAACTGGTAGAAGCGGACCTCGGGGAAGATCAGTTTGGATTCCGTAGAAATGTTGGAACACGTGAGGCAATGCTAACCTTACGACTTATCTTAGAAGAAAGATTAAGAAAAGGCAAAGCTACGTTTCTAGCATTTGTAGACTTAGAGAAAGCTTTTGACAATGTTTACTCGAATACTCTCTTTCAAATTCTGAAGGTGGCAGGGGTAAAATACAGGGAGCGAAAGGCTATTTACAATTTGTACAGAAACCAGATGGCAGTTATAAGAGTCGAGGGGCATGAAAGGGAAGCAGTGGTTGGGAAAGGAGTGAGACAGGGTTGTAGCCTCTCCCCGATGTTATTCAATCTGTATATTGAGCAAGCAGTAAAGGAAACAAAAGAAAAATTCGGAGTAGGTATTAAAATTCATGGAGAAGAAGTAAAAACTTTGAGGTTCGCCGATGACATTGTAATTCTGTCAGAGACAGCAAAGGACTTGGAAGAGCAGTTGAACGGAATGGACAGTGTCTTGAAAGGAGAATATAAGATGAACATCAACAAAAGCAAAACGAGGATAATGTAATGTTGTCAAATTAAATCGCGTGATGCTGACGGGATTAGATTAGAAAATGAGACACTTAAAGTAGTAAAGGAGTTTTGCTATTTAGGGAGTAAAATAACTGATGATGGTCGAAGTAGAGAGGATATAAAATGTAGACTGGCAATGACAAGGAAATCGTTTCTGAAAAAGAGAAATTTGTTAACATCGAGTATAGAGTTAAGTGTCAGGAAGTCGTTTCTGAAAGTATTTGTATGGAGTGTAGCCATGTATGGACGTGAAACATGGACGATAACCAGTTTGGACAAGAAAAGAATAGAAGCTTTCGAAATGTGATGCTACAGAATAATGCTGAAGATAAGGTGGGTAAATCACGTAACTAATGAGGAGGTATTGAATAGGATTGGGGAGAAGAGAAGTTTGTGGCACAACTTGACTAGAAGAAGGGATCGGTTGGTAGGACATGTTTTGAGGCATCAAGGGATCACAAATTTAGCATTGGAGGGCAGCGTGGAGGGTAAACATCGTAGAGGGAGACCAAGAGATCAATACACTAAGCAGATTCAGAAGGATGTAGGTTGCAGTAGGTACTGGGAGATGAAGAAGCTTGCACAGGATAGAGTATCATGGAGAGCTGCATCAAACCAGTCTCAGGACTGAAGACCACAACAACAACAACAATAAATAGAAGTATAGTTTTCGAGACATTATCGTATTGGAATTTCAATTTGGCGCAATTTTCTAGTGGAGGTAGGCCTATAATGATAAATAATAATAATAACAATAAATGATAATGAATGATAATAAATGACAATGAATGATAATTAATGTTAATAAATGATAACGAATAATAATAAACAAAAGTAAGGTTTTGCAGCCGTTATCATGATGGAATTTGATTATGGAAGGAATTTTCTAGTGGAGGCAGGTCAATAATAATAAATAATAATAAACGATAAAAAATAATAATAAATGATAATAAATAATAATAAATGATAATGAGTGTTAATGAATGATAATCAATTATAATATTAAAGATAAATACGGTTTTTGCAAGCATTATTATGTTTCAATTCAAACTTCCCGCCATTTTTTTCTTCTGGGGGCTTAGGTTAGTGGACATAGCCCAATAGGGCTATTTTCCAACGAGAATTCAAAATTTGCCGCCATTTTTTCTTAAGGTTAGTTTAGTGGACGTAGCACAATTGGCCTATTTTCCTGCCAAAAGCAGCCATCTTAGATGATGTCATGCGCTGTTGCCAAGTCTACATGCCGCCATATTGGATGACAATCATCGCCGCCATCTTGAATAAATTTGGCAACAATGGAGAGTGACGCTGGCCTTGCCCTACTACTAACGATCTGTAATGGAAGATAAGCTCGTATTGGAGATGGTGTCAGCCCTCGAGCTAAAAAATACTATCGTATACTTAACAAATGATAACGGTGAGATTGTGATCAACTTACGTGCATGCTACTAACTTTTACGACCATAAAGAGCAGTACTAATACAATTTTCAGAACATGGGAGGATATAAATCTACGATAGACAACATTGTTTCAAACAGGAACTTTATCCCCAGTCAGCACTACGTGTTACGACACTAAACTGTGCCAGCTCAGGGTGTGACCACCGTCTTCTCATCCCAAAAATCAGATTGGTAAGATGGAACAATGTGAGGTAACGGACGAATTGTGGCGCCCTGAAAATATTCTAAGTGGGCGTGGCCGCACGGGCCGCTCGGCCAGCCGGGGCCCTGCAGCAAACACGTGGTGGCGAACATTAGGCAGATGAGAGGGGTAGCCCCAGCGCATTGTCCAGCCACGTGGCTGGGAATCCATTATGACGCTGTTTGATGGAGACATGCCGGGAGTGCCAAAGATAGCGGGTTTTGTGAACCTTAATGGTTGACATTTCACAGTTCGTATGGAAATTAATAGTAGCCAGATGAGTGATGATACCTCAGAAAGAAACATGTACATTACTATTATTTGCACGACGATTCTGATGCTGTAATCAGACTTTCAGTACGGAAAGCTATTAGTGTGAACCTAAATTGGTATGAATTACAGGCATGTGACTTGAATAGTACATGAGTTATTGGAGATCAAAGTGGCCGATTACTATCGATCGCGACAGGCCATAAGTACTCCACAGTTACACGAAAAACGGTATGTTTATAAATGTATTTATTCGTCTATGTCTTTGTTTATTTCCTATCTATACTATTCACGAAGAAATTGGTTAAATATTTACAGTGTTTTAGAAAGCACAGAGACATTAGGCTACTGGCCTACCTTTTGTTGCTATTCCCTTGATATCGAAAACAAACCAAATCTTTTAATATTTCAACTCTGACTCGGAGGGTGCGTAGTTGAGGGCCACCATCTCACCTCCTTTCACCATTTTATGCGAAGGCCCGCAACAACGATGCTAAAGAACCAATCGAAAACAAGGAACTTTTAATATAAAGTCACTACGAATTGAATCGACAAAAATTTTATATCAGAAACGATTAGGATTTATAGTAGAAGAGAATGCCATTAATTCAGTTCTGGGTTGGGAGAAAATGAAAGAACGTATTTAAGCAGCAGCTCAAGAAGCATGAGGTACACGAATTATAAAACATGAAAGGACAACACACAGAAAACAATGGTTTCACGGAAAGGTTATAGAAATGTGTACAAACAGCTGTACCTATTTAAGAAAACAACTACAACAAAAGAGTCTTACAGTTACAACAGAACTCGTAATGTAACAAAATCATTATTGAATCTTTTTAAGAAGGAACGCTGGAAACATTGCGTTCTGCTAAAAATATTCAACAGTCTAGATCGCACAAATATTTCTTTTTTCAGATAACTCGTTTCGACAGACTTTGCTGTCGTCTTCAGATTTTAAAGAAATTAAGACTGAAGGTGACAGCAATTCTGTTGAAACCGGCAGCCTTAAATACAGAAATGTTTATGCGGTCTAGGCTGTTGAACGCTTTTAGAAAGCATACAGGTCACTTCTTCGTTCATCTCAAAATGGGGAAATTCAAACTGTGCTCAGCTGGTTTATTATTCAGATAACTCACTCGGGAATTTAATTAGTCCTTGGTTGTGGATATTAAAATAGAAAAGGTGAATATTGCTTTCGTCTATGGCGAATGCAGCCAAGCTGTCACCGAGAGGTGCCGTTGTGTGTTGAAACATATCCTGATCACGCGAAGACCTCAAACCTTGTTTTCCTAACCTGTGTAAGTAGGCTGTTTAGGTTCTTATATTGGTAACGCCACGTAGCGCTCTGTATGAAAATCACTGGCTGTGCTGTGTGCAGTCTGTGGCTAGTTTGCATTGTTGTCTGCCATTGTAGTGTTGGGCTGTTGGCTGTTAACAGCGCATAGCGTTGCGCAGTTGGAGGTGAGCCGCCAGCAGTGGTGGATGTGGGGAGAGAGATGGCGGAGATTTGAAATTTGTAAGACTGGATGTCATGAACTGCTATATATGTTATGACTATTAAGGTAAATACATTGTTTGTTCTCTATCAAAATCTTTCATTTGCTAACTATGCCTATCACTAGTTAGTGCCTTCAGTAGTTGGAATCTTTTATTTAGCTGGCAGTAGTGGCGCACGCTGTTTGCAGTAGTTTGAGTAATGAAGATTTTTGTGAGGTAAGTGATCTGTGAAACGTATAGGTTAATGTTAGTCAGGGCCATTCTTTTGTAGAGATTTTTGAAAGTCAGACTGCGTTGCGCTAAAAAAATATTGTGTGTCAGTTTAAGCACAGTCATGTATAATTTTTCTAAGGGGAAGTTTCATATGTCGACCCTTAGCCGAGGATACCTCACTGGAATCTTCTGATTTTTTTCTTGTAGTTTGGGTAATTAGTGTAGCTATTGTTTATTGCTAGCACGTAATTGTAGAGAGAATCTCCTTTGTAGTTGCAGTCTTTCATTGTTGTCCTGGCATGCATGTAGATTTGCACCAAGTATTTCGCTGCTGCGCTTGCAATTAACTAGATATTATTTTAAGTGCTATGTTAATGTGTTTTCTTATTTTGCTCTTCAAATTGTGCTTTTCTGTGTTGTCGTGTGAAATATTGTGACAATAATGGCGTGTGAAAAACGTAATACTAGGCCCCAAAGTAAAATGAGAAGTGACAGTGAAGACGAAAGCAGTGTGTTAGCGCCACCGTGTAATGAATTAACTAATGTTCAAACTATTGATTTGGTAATTGTGCATAGGGAAATGGAGCGGGCGGCAAATAATGGCGTGGACAGTGAAACAATTAGTGAACAGGGAAGCATTATCGATCGATCGGTCGGTAATAGCTCGCCTCAGGAATCCGAAATGACAGGACACAATCTCGCAAATACTGTAGATCCAGGTTTTGGGTCCTCACCATTTTCTCAAATCAGTCAAGACACATTTACTGCTTGTCAAAATGTGAATGTTGCCGGTGCAAATTCACTGCTGAAAAGCACTGAGGAACATGTTTCAGACACATGTGCATTGTTACTACAATTAATACAACAAATGGGACAAACACAGCAAAAGCTTTAAAGGTTAGACACAATGGAACAAAATCTTCTAAAGTTAGACACAGTGGAACAAAATCAGAGACAAACACAGCAAAAGCTTCAAAAGTTAGACACAATGGAACAAAATCAGAGACAAACACAGCAAAAGCTTCAAAAGTTAGACACCACACTTGAACAAAGACGTGAAGATTTAACTACTGAGTTACATAACATTGAATCGAAATGTCAAAAAGTCTGTAATGAAGTAAAAACACAAATTTGTGAGCATTTTCAACCTATTTTTTCGCGGCATGAAAATGCATTACAGAATCACGAAGCAGCCATAAAAGAACTGCAAACCATTGTTCATGAAAATCACAACACCTTGCATGCTAAAATTGACTCAGTTGCATCTACCGATTCGGTTACGCAACTTGCAAAAACTCAGGAAAACTTAAAGGACACAGTAGATACTCTGAAACTTGGTTCAGAAAAACACACTGAGGAAATAAGTACACCATCGGAGAAAGTAGCCGAACTTTCGGATCAGTTCACTAACTTATCTACAAAGGTAGATGATGATCTGAATGACACAAGACATGTAGCCATCACTGACACAGAAGAGTATGAACAAATTAAGAAACTCAAACAAAATCAGAATCAAATTAATACGCAACACCAAAGAGAAATCCGGGAAGTACAAGATCAGTCGGCACAAGTAATACAAAAATTACATATTTCAGAGGACACTCGCGCTCCAACACGGGAAGAGGTACTTAGAAATACGGAACAACCACAAAATAATAACACAGGACACTTCGGAAATTATGAAAGAAATTGGCAAGGCACACCGAATTTTGAGATGGAACCGTCGAAACGACGTAAAAATGACCGACATGCGACTCGCCGACATGATGATTTTGACTATAAGCTGTTCATTACTACACGTAAATTTAAAACATTTAAGAATTCTGGCAACTACATTCATTCACAAGCATGGCTCCATCAATTCTCTCATTGTTTTCCTCCCAACTGGTCGTTAGAACACAGATTATAATTTATGTGTGGCTACTTAGAGAATGAACCAGCTGTAAGAATGCGATCGGTCATTCACGATTGTCACAGTGAAGGAGAATTTTATCATTCCTTCCTCTCAGCATATTGGTTTCAAGCTACTCAACACCGAGTAAAACATAGCATCATAATGATGAAAAATTTTGAACAATCTGAATTTTCCAGTCTTGTGAAATATTTTGAAGACATGTTGCACATGAATCAGTACCTTTCAAACCCATACAGCCCCTCAGAACACATCCGCATTTGCTTAATCAAATTACCTGAACATTTACGACATATTATTTTGGCAGGACGTTGCAAAGACGACATTGAAGCTTTACAGGGACTCTTACAAGAATTAGAAATTGACACTGACAATCGCGGAACGCGGAAACAGGAACACAACAATTACAGGTCACATCCGTCGCAATTCCGCGATGAAAGAAATAATAACTGGACACGACAATGCTATTCTCACAACACAAATCGTGACCAAAACAGACACCACCTGTATGACTACCGTTGGCAGAGTAGTAATAATTACAGGGAAAGATCATCTCTCTGCGGTAGTGACTATCAAAGAGACAATCAGAGAAACAGACAATTTGGGAACCAAAATAATTATTATCATGGGAGACAGAATAACTTTAGACCCAACGGTCCAGCGTGCAGTTACGATTCAGGGAGAAATTCTCCACCACGTGACTGACAAGAAAGAAACTATGGAATCAAGCGACATGACGACAGACGATATGATCGTAACGACAGACCTGAATTGCATCAGAACTGGTGGGATTTAAACAGGGCAGGGCCCTCTCGACAAGGTGAATTTGTAGAAGTTAGATCTCCAAACCCCAATAACGATGCGCGCCAACAAAGGGACAATAGGCAATGACGCATACCGCTGGCAGCCCCAAAATGTACGTATGAAACTAACGACGCAGCTGCTGTAGCTAGTAATTACGTAAAAATGGAAGTTATTACGGACATCTTACTCCAGGAACACGACGTAAAACGTAACAACATTGCATATCCTGTGATACACATTACAGTAAATGACGTATAATTTACGGCAGTACTTGACCTTGGCAGTCCCATTTCAGTAATTAGTGAAACAGCCTTTAGCAAATGCAACAAATCGAACGATTGTCCCACACTTCCGTTACGTAAGATTAAATTACAAGCTGCAATCTTTGGAAAAAGTGTAGATGTACGCCAATAAACCAACTTAGAATTCTTTTGTCAAAGCCACAGATTCTCTATGAGCTTTCTTATTGTTCCATTACTGTCGACGTAAATTATATTGGGAGTAGACTTTTTGAATGAATACAAAGCAATCTTAAACTTTCACGATGCCGAAATAAGTTTAGAAAAATAAGGTAAGTCAGAAGCTTTGAAATTTGAAGATTGGCTCTCAAACCATGACGAAGAAATTAATCGGCTTTACCTCCTGTTAGACAACAGTTCGGAATTTTCGACGCAACTTGACACTAACAATCACTCTGCAAGTACTGACAGGGATGATATCGATGGCGCATTTGATACTAATGAGTTAATTCAGAGTAAAACTCAAACAATTGAGAATTGATATGTCACTGATAGGCAGGACCTTTTTGAGATTTTACAAGCACATTCCACAGTTTTTACTCACAAAACAGGAACAATCAAGGGATTTCAATACCAATTTCGTGTTCGTGAGCGTACTAAATTTTGTGTTAGACCATACGTAATTCCAGCACATTATAGGGACCGTGTTAGAACAGAAATACAATCTATGCTTGACGAGGGCATTATTGAGCCTGTAGTAAGCTCATACAACAACCCATTACATGTTGTTGAGAAGAAAAATGGATCGATCAGGCTTGTCTTAGATTCGAGACAAATCAATACTATCATTATTCCTGAAACAGACAGGCCGCAAACGTTGGAAGAACTTCAAAATTTTAATGGTGTAAAAGTGTTGTCTTCCATTGATCTCAGATCCAGCTTTTATCAGATCGAACTTCATCCAGAATGTAGAAAATACACAGCTTTCCTTTGTTTCGGCGTTTGTTATCAGTTTCGGAATCTTCCTTTTGGTTTGAACATTTCTTCAGCAGCATTCATTCACGGGCTAAATTCCATATTACCTGAGTACTTAAAACGTCACATCACCTTATATGTGGACGATATTCTGATAGCAGAAGCCTCATGGGAACAACACAATCGCATCCTCAACAGCGTGTTACATATTTTTGCAGAATCTGGAATTACAGTTAACTCGGAAAAGTCTGAATTTGGTAGGACAAAGGTGAAGTTTTTGGGACATATTATTTCTTCTGAAGGCATTCAGCCATATCCTGAAAAGTTAGAAGCAATCAGAGCCATTCCAGTTCCATCCACAAAAAAACAAGGCTGCAGTTTTCTAGGTCTCGTAAATTTTTACTGTCGTTTTCTGAATATGCAAATTCTTGTTACACCAAAACTTTGTTCTCTCACTGAAAAAAATACTATTTGGAACTGGGACGAACAAGCACGGTTGGATTTCAATTCTTTGAAAGAATCGCTACTTAATGCGCCAATACTAGCTCATCCATATCTGTCACAATATTTCTGCCTTAGCACGGATTCTTCTAAAGTCGGTCTTGGAGCCCATTTATTTCAAGAAGCCATAGAAAATGACACTACCGTTCAGAAAACCATTGCTTTTGCTAGCCGAGTGCTAACAAAATCTGAAAAAAATTATTCCGTTACTGAATTAGAAGCTTTAGCTATCGTTTGGGCATTTACCAAATTCCGTTTCTTTCTTTCTCGTAAGCACGTAAAAGTATACAGTGATCATCGTGCATTACAATTTCTTATGTTTTAAAAATTAAATCATGACAGGTTAAAACGTTGGGCATTGTTTCTGCAAGAATTCCACTTCGCAATAGTCTACATTCCCGGCAAGGAGAACACTGTTGCGGACGCACTGTCACACGCACCGGCTGGGCTTGAGAAAAGTAACACAGAAGGCAACCTCGAAAAAAATTTCAGTATTCTTTACATTCAGAAAGTCGCCTTTGAAAACTTCATGACCACATCTTTAAAGGACATTGCTCATGAACAAGATAAAGATCCGATTTGTAAAGACATCAAAAGCAAATGGCTTGAAAAGACACACACACAGATTCGGCATTAATATCTGGTTAGAAACAACATACTGTTCAAACGCTGCACTGTTGATGACAAGCTATGGGTACTTTGCACTCCTGACGATTTTGTTAATATGCTCATTTGGTACATTCATTTCAGCTATGCACATTTTGGCCCACGAAAATGTTATCATATTCTTCGAACGACTTGTTATTTTAACAATATGGAAAAGAGAATTCGAAGAGTCTTGTCTATTTGTAAACTTTGTCAAAAGGCGAAACCATCTACTATCTCCCATCGTGCTCCGCTGTTTCCTATCATTCCTTCTAAATTAAAAGAATTTGCTGCTGTTGATCTCTTGGGACCGCTTGTCAGAACATCTAATGGATTTTCGTACGTTCTAGTCGCTGTTGAACTTACTTCAAAATTTGTTTCTTTCACACCGTTATGTAAAGCCACTGGACGGTCTGTATCCAACGCCTTTGTTAAACATTTCTTACGTGAAGTTGGACACGTTAGTAAAGTCATTTCAGATAATGGACCGCAATTCAGATCTGCTGTTTGGTCACGCATGCTTCGGAATCATAAAATCAAACCTGTTTTTATTTCATTGTACTCACCACATTGTAACCCGTCTGAAAGGATTATGAAAGAAATCAATAAGCTTTGCAGACTTTATTGTCACAGAAAGCATCAGCATTGGGACAGATATTTACACTTATTTCAAAATGTGCTGAATGAGATGCCTCATGATTCCACTGCTTTACCACCTACTCTTGTACTGAAGAATGAAGAACCACTGAAAAGAATCAAAGAGCTTGTACCTTTCCCGAATACACGTAAACTTCGACACAGGGACATAATTGATTTGGCTATTATAAATATAAAATCTGCAGCAGACAAAAGGAGAAAACTACACGGTAAAGCAAATGCAAAGAAATTATACATTTGTCAGAAAGTTCTCATTAAAGCTCATTCAGTATCACACAAGAAGAAACACTTGAGTCACAAATTCTTTCTAGTTTAAATGGACCTTACAGTATCCGACGTATACCACATGATAATTGCGTTGAAGTTGAAACTCTGAGTACTAGGAAGAGTAAAGGTTTACACCACATTTCACATGTAAAACCGTTTATTGAAAGATAATCTGCTTTTTAACTTATTCTTTCCCATAAAATTTTTCACTTTACATTACTAGTATGCTTTGTCAGACTTAGAATCTGTTAATATGCAACAATGTTTGAAAAATATCCAGTCAAGAACCAAGAGAACTTATTTAAACAGAAATTACGAATGCATTGTTATTGTGAACAGACGACACAGTGTTATTATGTGTGTCCATTCTTACTTGTTAGTTGGACAATTACGTAACGACTATAAGGCTCACATACTTAGAACATTTACCAGTACTGCTAATGAGATTTTAATGCAACATTTTGGTTTACTTGAAAATACATTCTGGATTTAAAGTACTTTCTGTGAGATACCAGACGACACAGTGGTTAGTTTATGTGACAACTACATGGTTTTATCACGACGCTACTAATGAGTGACAGTTTACAATGTTGCTCTTTTAGTATTTCTGTTTTATATCTGCACCGTTTTTCTGCATTATTCTGGAAAGTAAAACATGTTTTAGTAGTAACTTTTGTGGTATAGCAACAATGAGACAGCCTTTTTCGTAGCACAACAATACGTTACAGCACAGTACTTTCTTCATCACGCCAATAAGCATAATAACTACGATATCTATACACAAAGCATTTCACTTTTGTTTATCATGAGGTAAGTACATTGACTTCTGCAGAACTTAGCTTTCGGAGGACGATAACTACGACACTTCCACAGAGATTATGTTGCAACAAGACGCACAGTTTAGCGCTACAGTACACATATTTGAGTGATTAATTTTATATTTAAAAAATTTATTTTTAAAGATTTTTGAATTACAAAGAAAGTTTTCCGTGATACATTTAATTCCATTGCTGTAATTTGTAACACCTGAGGGTATAATTACATTAATCCTCAAGGGGGTACACGCTTACTTTGTGTACCATGTGTCTGGCAAGCACAAGGAGCCCTAGCTAATGTGGTATCTGCTTATATAACTTTACACATAGGCACCATATTTCTCTAACACATAAATTACACAGCTAATTGGTCATTTAACTGAGAGATACAAACATTTATTTTTTACATCAGTGACAGATGTTTACGTAATTACACAGTTGGTAACTTCACACTTATGAAATTGTATTTTGTCTGCACTGTGTGAACTGTTCATATTTTTTCGGAACCATTGTGATACTATGAGAGCTTTGAATGTCGTATTTGGTAAGGGAGCATGATTTTTAAAGTACGTTTGAGGTAGATGACACTATTGAAATGAGCAGAGAATTTTTTTTTAGGTTTTTAAATTATTGCAGAAAGCTACGACGTTTTTGAGATTTGACTGAGGTGTTATGATGTTATTTTTACGACGACGATGTGTATTATGCTTGCTGAGGTATGGTTATGATCAATAAGCTGATGCTATATGAGTTATTTGATTATACTACGTATCTGTTATGATGAAATATTGAAGAAGTGTCAACGAATAAGGTAAGGAATAATGAGTAGTGGTTAGGGACTCTGGTTTGTGAAAAAGATTGTTGGAAACCAAGAATCGTACTTTAAGAGTTATGAAATGTATGTAAATGCATGAATGTATTACAATTCCGACGAAAACTTTTTGGACACTGTTATATATTTCTACAGATCTGTAACGCAAATTCTTGACCTGTGAAATATTTTTATATGAGACTGCCACTGTAGCGGAAACTGCTGTCGTAAATATTTCGGTAAGAAAGTTAAGTGACCACCTTCACGTAATGCGTCGTGGGCACCCAGATGCGTGACAGACGCCTGGCAAAAAACCATTAGTGTGTGCCTTTCAGAGGCACAGCTGGAGAAAAAAAAAGAGGCCATTACCGTCGCTATTGACATTCCTTTGTAGAAAGCATCGTAAATACGACACCCTCAAACTTGAAAACATGATTACACTGTAGAGTTCTTAATTTATGATATTTACTGAAATGAAATGATGAGAAACATTTCATGTCTATTGTCTTGCTAGTTGAAAGATTGTTTACAGCATTATGAAATGCCATATGGCTAGTAAATGACGTTACACGCCTTGCTTTGCCTATTTTGTTTAATATCTAGTTTTTAGCTGCACTGCAGCATTGGTTAAAATAAAATTTTATAGATGTACTAATGTAGATATTTTCTGTCTACAGATCCAGAAATCATAATTTTGTGATACTTCCAAAAAAAATGAAGGAACACGAAAAGACATTTCCCTTCACAGGAACTGCATACATAATTTTCTTTTCAAGTATTTGGTAATTTATTTCATAGAATAATTTTTGTGGTGCACCACATTATTGACATAGACATTAAGATGTGAATAGACATTTCCCTTATCTGCATTGTTGTCTTTACTGTAATATTTTTCTGCTTGAGATTTGTCATGTTTAGATATAAGTTATTGCATTTGCTGCTGCTGTTTGCAGGCATAGTGCTACTAAATTTCACTTTGTATTACTCTGTTAAGCTAGTTTTACTACTGATTTATTTTCCATGTTGCTGCACATTGGCTCATATTAATTGTAATGTTGCATTTGCTTGGTAATTTAGATTTACTGTAGCTTGCTTTGACAATTTCCATTTTTTTTATTGCTGTTTGCATTAAATGTTTTGCGCTGCTGCGTTGCCTCGTCGTTCAGTTTAGCATCTGAGCTCAGTAGATTTAAGTTAGCTTAGGAGGGGTAGACTATATAAGAGAATGAGTTGCGATGCATTGGAAGTAATGCATTGAGAAGTTATATGAAAAAAGTATAGAAAGCAGGTATAGATGCAACTTTTTGGAAATAATGAAGAACGAAGGGAGATCTCCGAGAAGTAAAGAAAGTTTTGTTTGCAAAATACTGCAGTAAAACAAAACCTGTCCTTTCCTTGTGTTATCCCACTATGTGTTTGTGTACCCTTGGGTATTTGTGTTCTTCCTGTCTTTATGTGTTTACCTGGTGAGAGTTACGTTGTATAATTTTTCTGATAATATGTTATTTACTTTGTAAAGATGTTTAGACATTATTTATTCTGTTTTGTTTTAATGCTCATGTGTGAAGTTGATGTTTCAAAAGTTATTCTCATCTTTTATGTATTTACTTATGCCATAATTCCTGTAACACTGATGTATATGTTTATTTCTATTCTTCTGTAAAGCCCCTATTACTACAAATATTATCTGTATTATTATGTTCTTTAATGATGTATTTTGTACCTTTGTAATTGTATTCTTATGTTGTAAATTTATAATTGTATAGACACCAGTTCTTCAAATTAAGTTACATTTCACTGCACTCGTTTCTGATGGTTATAGTATATGGACAATATGTGAGAAGTAGGGACTGATAGTGTTTGCACATGTGTTAATAATTCAGCAAGGGACTGGATAACAGCTTTGCTGGTTCTAAGGACATTTCAAAAAAAATTTTTGTGAGTGCACAAGTGGTGGTTTATGGACTTGCTATATTGTCCGCTAGACTCTTTGATGGTGATTGTGCACCTGCACAGTCGCAACAGATGGCTGCTGGCCGTCTCTACAGGGACTACAGTGGGTCTGAATTTTTGATGGCCCACCAATACCATTATTTCTACAAGGACTACAGTGGGTCTGCACCTCTGGTAGCCCCCCAATACCGTAATCTCTACCAGGACTACAGTGGGTCTACTCTGTGATAACCTACCTACCAGTATTCTTAAAATTTCGACTGACTCTGCTGTGGGTCTGCTCTGTTGTGGCCCATTACCTGTCTGCATGTCAAGAGTCAGCTCTGTCTTTCCGTTGGAAGGACAACACTACTTCTTCAAGACTGCATGGAAATCCACTACTTCCATGTGCATATTCTTTTACTGCTCAGACTTTGAAAAAAATCTGCAATTTTACTGTGATGAATGATCAGGACAGTCTTTATGGACTGTGAGAAAATTTTAGCTTTTGACCAACATTGTATCAATAAGTGTGTGCATTTGATATCTTTCTTATTGTAATTAGGAAAAATTTCTTGAAATCATTTTTGGCCACTGGCCAAAACAATTTGTAAAATTCTTTGTGGGGAGCATGGGGGCTATGTAAGTAGGCTGTTTAGGTTCTTATATTGGTAACGCCACGTAACGCTTTGTATGAAAATCATTGGCTGTGCTGTGTGCAGTCTGTGGCTAGTTTGCATTGTTGTCTGCCATTGTAGTGTTGGGCTGTTGGCTGTTAACAGCGCATAGCGTTGCGCAGTTGGAGGTGAGCCGCCAGCAGTGGTGGATGTGGGGAGAGAGATGGCGGAGTTTTGAAATTTGTAAGCCTGGATGTCATGAACTGCTATGTATATTATGACTATTAAGGTAAATACATTGTTTGTTCTCTATCAGAATCTTTCATTTGCTAACTATGCCTATCAGTAGTTAGTGCCTTAAGTAGTTTGAAACTTTTATTTAGCTGGCAGTAGTGGCGCTCGCTGTTTGCAGTAGTTTGAGTAAGGAAGATTTTTGTGAGGTAAGTGATTTGTGAAACGTATAGGTTAATGTTAGTCAGGGCCAGTCTTTTGTAGAGATTTTTGAAAGTAAGATTGCGTTGCGCTAAAAAATATTGTGTGTCAGTTTAAGGACAGTCACGTATAATTTTTCTGAGGGGAAGTGTCACAGGTAGCGCAGCCGACCCTTGAGCGGAGACATTTTCCGCACTTTCTCCATAACATGACTCCCTCGGCAAGCACAGCGGCTCCGCTTCAATCGGTGAACGGCCTCTGGTTAAGGAAGGTAAAGACCTGCTCCCGAATCTAGCAAAGGTATAGCCTCGTACACATTATTGACCCTGTGCACTCGCACAGGTCACGATAAATACCCTCCGACACATACCAAAACGTAGGTTAGCTTTAGGGGAATACGTACATATATAGATGTAAGCAGACGTACCTCTGTTGTGGTGAAATACGTTTGAGAAAAAGTGGACATATACAATGTAATTGTTATTATCGTTTAAAATCACCGTGGCAGCGTAGATAATGCTGAGACAAGTAAATCATAACGACATATAAGGGATTACTTAACTGAAAAAATCTTCTGGTAACGTTTGTGGATTTCATAAGGACTTTTGCAGAGAAACCATATAGACAAATAAAAAAATGTTTTGCATCACCCCGGTTCCCAGAACTCCTAAATATAGACTTTGACTGTGGATTTTGAATCACAGACACTGTCCCTTTGACTGTTCTGAGATGTCACCAAACCCGCCCAAAGATGTAAACAACCATGCATGAGCAGCGCGCGTTAGACGAAGCAGATCCGACAACCGATCGGTTCCGGTCTTTCCATCAGGAAGGAGGTACACGACTCGTGTTTTCTGTTGTTCAACCACGCCTAGACGGTCAATACCGCAGTTCGATCGCGTCCACATTGTTATTTTGCGCCAGGAAGGGCGCTCAAAAGGGAAGTGTCCAGGCGTCGCGGAGTGAACCAAACCGATGTTGTTCAGACATGGGGGAGATACAAAGTGACTGTCGATGACATGCCTTACTCAGGCCGCCCAAGGGGTACAACTGCAGAGAATGACCGCCACCTACGGATTATGACTCGGAGGCACCCTGACAGCAACGCCATCATGTTGAATAATGCTTTTCGTGAACCACAGGGCGTCGTGTTACGACACAAACAGTGCGCAAAAGGCTGCATGATGCGCAACTACACACCCGACGTCCATGGCGAGATCCATCTTTGCAAACACGACACCATGCAGCGCTGTACAGATGGGCCCAACAACATGCCGAATGGACCGCTCTGGATTGGCATTACGTTCTTTTCACCGATGAGTGTCGCATATCCCTTCAACCAGACAACCGTCGGAGACGTGTTTGGAGGCAACCCAGTCAGGCTGAACGCCTTAGACTCATTGGCCAGCGAGTGCAGCAAGGAGGAGGTTCCCTGCTGTTTTGGGGTGGCATTATGTGGGGCCGACGTACGCCGCTGGTGGTCATGGAAAGTGCCGTAACGACTGTACGACACATGAATGACATCCTCCGACCGATAGTGAAACCATATCGCTGGCGTATTGGTGAGGCATTCGTCATCATGGACGACAATTCGCACCGACATCGTGCACATCTTGTAAATGACTTCCTTCAGGATAACGACATCGCTCGACTAGAGTGCCCAGCATGTTCTCCAGACATGGACCCTATCTAACAAGCCTGGGATGGATTGAAAAGGGCTCTTTAAGGACGACGTGACCCACCACCCTCTCATAGGGATCCACGCCGAATAGCCATTGATGACTGGGACAATCTGGACCAAAGGTGCCTTGATGAATTTTTGGACAGTATGTCACGACGAATACAGGCATGCATCAATGCAAGAGGACGTGCTACTGGGTATTAGAGGTATTAGTGTGTACGGCAGTCTGGACCATCACCTCTGAAGGTCTCGCTGTATGGTGGTGGAACATGCAATGTGACGTTTTCATGACCAATGAAAAGGGCAGAAATGATGTTTACGTTGGTGTCTATTCCAATTTTCTGTACAGGTTCCGGAACTCTCGGTAACGAGGTGATGCAAAACTTTTTTTGATGTGTGTGTAAATTAGTTTGAGAATTCTGCGTAAAGTCTAAAGTGATAAACCTAATCCGTGAAACGCTTACAGGTACAGTCCGTAAAGTAAAATTTATGGGACAAATTTCTAGTCATTCGAAAAGGCTTACTTACAAGGTGACGGCTTTTCCCCAATTCTTTTAAAAGTGTGTTCGAGAAAGTAGTAAGAATTAGTAGCGAAAAAGTTATTGAACTCAACATCTAACCTATGAAGTTAGGAATCGGAAACAAAAAGATCGAAATCAACGGTCTTGCATTTGCAGATTATTTTGCCACACATTCCGAAAATGTAACATCTGCTACAACACAAATAAATCTTGTAGAAGAGAAAGCCAGCAGAAATGGCTTAGGAATTTTTGCAGAGAAAACAGACTTTGTTTAAAACGTTAAGGACGCTCCAAAATTTTAGAAAACAGATATTGGACAAATAGAGAGGATAGGAAAATGTAAGTATCTATGTGAGATAAGCCAAGAAAATGCTTTGGAAAAGTCTGCAATAGAGGAAAGGTTGCGTGGGGAGAGCATATGGTATGACCAAAGACCTCTACAATGCAATGTGCCTATACATAAATAAAAAAAATAAGGCATTACAACACAGTAACGAAGATACAATGCCAATATACAAGCGAATACCTGGATTAAAATATAATTTAGATGAATTAGAAGTAACATAATGGCGAATTACAAGGAAAATAGTAGGACCAGTAGAAGGTTGGAAGTTACGAACTAATGCTGTAATATATCACAAAATTTCAAAGGTAATGAGAAAAAGAAGACTCTTGTTTCTTTGGACATATATTTAGAATGCAAGACAGTAGATTAGATAATCAGATTTTCAATTACAGCAGAGTCCCGCTAATCCGATCCCCGGTGATCCGAACGTTCGGCTAATCCGAACATGAAAAATGTTAGTCTTAAGTATGGAAAATTGTGCGGTAAACTGATGTACATACACACTATTTTAATTTACACAGTACATTAAACACGTATTAGAAAAATTGGCAAGAAAGCATTAGATTTAAACAGTTCATAACAACGAAAGTAAAGCTGTCAAACTTACTAAAATACTTATCCCCACTTCTTAGATGACACAAAGTCAGTCATTGTTTTTTGGTGTAATGAAGACAGTCTGTTACACGACGCATAGTTGCGCCATCGTCTCATAAACATCAAATCAGCAGATGAAGCAGTGGACTGTTGCTCCAAATAACGTAGCGCGAGGTGAAGGGCTTCTGCTGCGTCTCTGTGTGGCACCAGCTCTCCTTTGTCGCTTTTAGGCTCATTGTCACTTCCGTCACAGCAGTCCACATCTTCCTGGTCTCGAGTCACAGCTGCAACTAAATCACCGTCAGTACAGTTCTTCACACATGCCCCATCCGCTGCCATCTAGCAGCTTCTTCAGATCCACGGATTGTCTGTACCATTTGTAGTATATTTTCCTCTTCATTTTCAACTATGTGGTCCTGAAATTCAAGATATGTCCACAGTACTCTCCACGATTTTCTCAGAGTATTTTCTGAAATATTCTGCCATGCCTCAGCGGCGCAATGAACAACGTCCTTCACATAGGTCCTCTTTATTTTGTCCACTAAAGGAATGCCATCACCTCGTTTCAGAATTATTAAAAAAATTTCTATAAATCAATTTTAATGTTTGCATTACACCCTGGCCCATCGGCTGTTGAAGTTGTGCAACATTCGACGGCAAAAACTATGCCACAATTTCTCCATCACATAATTCCTCAGTGCTGGGGTGAGATGGCGCGTTATCAATCAAAAGGATTTCACAGCGAGAAAAAGGATTTTCCTTAGAAAACCGTCGAACAGAGGGAACAAACTGGCCGTGAAACCATTCTTTGAACAGCTTACCATCCTTCCACGCTTTTTTTCTGGTTGCGACAATATATGGGAAGGGACTTCATGTTGCAGTCTTTAAAAGCTCTGGGCCCAGCAGATTTGCCGATCAGCATTAAAGGCAGCTTGTGATTACCAGCAGCGTCGCTGCACGCTAATGTCACACGATCTTTGGACATTTTAAAACCTGGAGCATGGTCTTCTAGTTTTGATGCCAGGCTTTTTGTTGGCAATGCCCTAAAATTAAGGCCAGTTTCGTCAGCGTTATAAATTTCTTGGGGAGGACACTTTCCCTCTCTTACCCTTTTTTAAAACACATCCAAGTATTCCTTCGCTGCATCACGGTCAGAAGAAAGCTTCCCTCCAGTAATTGTTAGCTGACAGATTCCATGACGTTTTTCGAATCTGTCCCACCAACCTGTACTCACACTAATAGACTCATCACCATTCATTAACTTGTTCTGGTAAACAGCATTCTCCTGAAGCAATGCTCCATTCAAAGGAGTTCCCCTTTCTCTTTCCGCCGTAAACCAAAGGAAAAGAGTTTCATCCACTTTATCGTACTAGGACTGTTTCACAGTCTGCCGGATTTCGAGTGTTTTCCCCGAAGACGTTGCACACACAGGACTGTTCAAGCTTCACTCGGCTCTTCTTCCAATCACAAATGGTTGCTTTACCAACACGCAGTTCCGTTGCCAGTTTAGATAAATTCTCACCATTGTCTACCCGCTGCAAAGCTTTGAGCTTTTTTGTAGAGTTAACGTTGTATGTTTCCGTTTACTCATGACGAAAGTACGGACACCACTGCACCTGAATGAATAAAAATGTTAAGTGTGTCAGAGATCGATAACTAACATAACCAAGTGCTTTGCGAGCCAACTGGCAGTGCACTGACCTCAGACACTACAAAGGTCTCAACAATGCACAACAAAAATGGCAGGGAGTGAGAGTGAACCATTGTTCCCACACTTGTTCCCATTTTTTGCCATGGTGTACCTACTTACCTGCTTGGATACTTCATTCTAGAATCTCGTCACCGTAATTCCTGCTAATCGGAACAAATCGGTAATCCGAACGAGGTCCAGTTCGAATTAACGGGACTCTACTTTTCTGGGTAAGAAGTCCACAACAAGCAGGGTCAACGAAAGAAACATTATAAAAATAGAAGACATAAACAACAGAGAAGCCTTTCGGGAAAAAGTATTGATAACGCAAGGATTCCCAGGCGGGGTAGCTAAAAAGACTTGTCACAAAATGGTGTGCATCCAGAAAGAAGAAACTTGGTGAACAGATGAAGGCAGACTGGAGGAGAAGATAAGAACAAAGAACGAAGAACTGTAATTGGAACGTTGTCCTCAGATGGTCTATTCGCAATAAAATGAATGGCACATGGGACTCAAACGTCGGGGAATACCACAAATGTGGTTAACGAATGTTGGAAGAGGTCTACGAGCAAGACTGGCAATGGAGCGTACGTCACAACTCTTGACACTACAGGTCTTACGAGTGCCAGCAGCCGTCTCCGGCGGGGAATGAGAAGCAGTTTTAGACGAGTTTAATAAAATTTCACTGCGAGTTTGAAAGCATGCAAGCACATGGCAAAGTTAAGACCTGTACTGGGTAACTTTTCAATTACATATTGTTTCCCATGGGCTCTACAACGAGCCGAACGTTCGCTAAATGTGACGGACAAGCCGACTAGTGTGACGTCATAGGTTCGTTGAGAGGTCCGTATTTCTTGTGGGCCCCGTCGGTGAACATGTGATGTCACTCTAAAAACACGGAAGGTATTTTCTCGCACCTGCGTGAAGGGATAAGGCGATACTTGCATTCAATCAAACGGTGAAAATTTCAAACACGTTTTGTAAATGTGAGCTGCTGTAAATGTGGAACTCGAAAATTAGTTTCTCGTTTGTAATCAAGGTGAAGTTGTATCTATTTCGTGTTTCTTTCCTTTCCTCCCTTTTTTCTGAATTTACATCCATTAAGTAGTAAAGAAAACGTATGTGATTCACTGCTAATGACGCATTTCAGAAGCTTATACTCATTTACCTATGACAAACTACGGTATGTTTATGGTGCACTGTGCTTTGCAGTAAACAAGCGGAGACCGAGAGAGCGGTAAATAAATGAATACCTCCATGTAAAGACATAAATCTCTCACGCAGGGGAAAAAAATACTGCCTGCTAGACGCATGACTCTGCCCCTGAGCCCTACGCGCACAGGTCCCATATGTCAGCGCAGAACCGCACTGACTTCAACATTTTAAAGAACATGGTTCTTATTATAGGAAATAGCGATCTATAATTAATATAAATTAACGGGAAGGAGTCTTGATCGCATAATTTTTTTAATGTGATGACCGGTTTCGATCTTATTATAAGATCATCTTCAGACCACAGATGACTGCCGGAGGTGGTGGCGCATGGCAACCCTCTTGCTTGTGGCTGGTGGTGTATCACCAGGGTTGCCATGCGCCAGTACCTCCGGCAGTCATCTGTGGTCTGAAGATGATCTTATAATAAGATCGAAACCGGTCACCACGTTAAACAATTTATGCGATCAAGACTGCTTCCCCTTTATTCACACTGACTTCGACTAGAACACTTCGATTGGGGTGATCAGGTGCGCCAGACCGATAGGTTTAACAGCTGCATGTGCGGCTAAGTACATGTAGTGATGTCGCATAATCAAGATTTATCATCTACTTTTGGGGTATTCCCTAACATTTGAGGTCCCTTTGTCCTGTATTGCCGGCCGCTGTGGCCGAGCAGTTCTAGGTGCTACAGCCTGGAACCGCGCGACCGCTACGCTAGCAGGTTCGAATCCTGACCCGGGCATGGATGTGTATGATGTTCTTAGGTTAGTTAGGTTTAGGTAGATCTAAGTTCTAGGGAACTGATGACCTCAGATGTTAAGTCCCATAGTGCTCAGAGCCATTGGTAATCGTTTGTCGTGTATTAAATTACTCGCTCAATGTCATCTATGGCACTTCGGAGGTTTTTACGAGTTAATAGGAATCACCCGGTATGGTATTATTTTCAAGAATCACTGGCACTTAGCTTAGAAAAAAAAACAGAAGATCTTAGTTTTGGCAGTTATAAGAGGAGAAATGTCACAATAGTCAATGGTGGGTGCGGAGATACAGGAGCACCTCGTAGCTTCCTCCAGCGCTGGAAGCAGGGGTGCTGCTGGAGACCGGGCGGCGCGTTTATCGAGATAATATTGTTTCACGGGCCGGCAGGCCGCGTGTGGTGCCGGCTCCCACACCTGCGGCCGAAGAGCGGAGAAGACGGCGCCTGTCCGCGGTTCCGCGCAGCGCGCTGCCAATTAACTACCGGGCCAGCAATATCGCGTCGCGGCCGCCTCGGTAATTTAGCGGCGGTCGGGCCGCCACGGCTGAGTTATTTAGCGAGTCTGAGCGAGCGCCGCTGAATAATGGATACTGTGGGCACAGGAGCGCACGCCCAGGGTCGCCTGTTGCTCCGTCTGCCAGCTCCAACGGCGACTTCTTCCCGGCTTCTGTCCTACTCGTAACTCGTAGCTTGGTCACGGTACCGTACAGCCAGATTACCCCTTCCACGCACTGTAAACAACACTCTTGTTTCTTGTACAGCTCATACTTTGCAGTGAATATGAGGGTTGTCATCAACTATTGATTTCCACCCTGACAAAATTAAATATACAGGGTTGTTCAGTAGCCCCTATCTCTCGATTTTATGCAACCTGCTATACCTTCAAATTCTGCGTGCCCGATTTTTATATTCTCTCGCTCGCTACGTATAAACTGTTAGTCCTACAAAAAAGATGAACAGGGCCTTTTTGTAGGAACTTTAATGTACTTAAATTTTGCAATGGTAAATATATATATTTTCTGTAGAGGCCGTAGTTCTCGAATTATTCAAGCAAAACATATAATAGTGACAATCAAATGTGTTTCGCCTTATACTCAGAAACCAATGCCTCCATCAAAAACGTAACCCAGAACATAATTTAACTATATTACATCTACTACAAAACGATCCTGCTCATTTCTTCTGTACGACTAATCACCTGCTCTTAACGAGCGAGAGAATACAAAAATCGTGTGCATATTACCTGAAGGCGTTGTGGGTTACATACAACCAACGAGAATGGGAAGCTGAATTACCATGTATATTCTGAATCTGGTGCCCCTCGGCTCGTTAAAGGAAACGGCATAATTCCGCAGCCAAGAGCTGCTAATAAGTACTTCTTTATTACCGCCAATTTTAGCCATGATGTCTTCAGGTATTCTGTTGTAGCATTACATTGGTAATCATCCGGGAAGCCCACGAAATCTTTAAGCAATAACCTTGCCGGGATGTCCATTAAAGTCAGATATACTTTGTGTCACGTGAGAGTAGAAGAGTCAAAACAGGTAGTAATGCGTCGAGATTTTTTGTAGTGCAATCTTTGCTGAGCGATTGAAACTGTGTAAGAATCAATACGTAATGCGGTTTCTTTGACATAGCAGATCAGAATTCTGCGTTATGTGTGATGTTTTTTTCTTTGAAAAAGATAATGACTTCTGAGTTGCTCAAGTGCGCGGACAAGCTGTAATGGAGTGCGGGTCCTCTCTAATTTTAAAGAATTGACCTAAAACTGATAATCCATAATCCGGAGTTGGTTTGGAAAACATTCTAGAGAGCCACGGCCCAGCTTTGTTATAAACAGATCGCACGCGGACTTTGGACTAACGGCGCGAAGCTTGACGTACGCGGTAGGCTGTCGCGCGTTATAGTCGCGTGAAGGATTAATTGATACTCCCCGTAATTTCTTGACATTAACCTGGTAATAATTACTAAAGAATCATTGGAGGTTATAGTAAACGTTCTTGGTGCTTACAGTAAATGGGGTTTGATTTACTCTTTGAATACTAGGTATATTTACTGTTTCAATACGACATATATTAATCATGGAATAGTCGATTGATTGATACGTTGGTTAGCAACCAATAAACAGATTGTAATTGAATTACCGGAAAGATCTTTTCAATCATTGGTGTCCACTACACACACACCAGAAAACTAACTACCCTCGTTGTCAATGACATTTGGAACGGGTGAGTTTTGTTTCTCTTTCTTGGGATCAATAAACTTCATCCGAAGTTGGAGCTTTATAAACTGTGTCGTGTTCCTTCAGTTTAGTAGATCGATAAAATTATAGTCTACACTACAATTTTCACCTTTTGAAAAAGAGAGCACTTACCTTTTTAGAGAAATGTTTCAGCTTTAGTCATCAGTCTTCCTAAAACGGAGATGAGGGTGACACTCACAAAAAAATGGTTCAAATGGCTCTGAGCACTATGGGACTCAACTGCTGGGGTCATTAGTCCCCTAGAACTTAGAACTAGTTAAACCTAACTAACCTAAGGACATCACAAACATCCATGCCCGAGGCAGGATTCGAACCTGCGACCGTAGCGGTCTTGCGGTTCCAGACTGCAGCGCCTTTAACCGCACGGCCACTTCGGCCGGCTACACTCACACATAGCACTAAAGTCATTGTGATCAACCAATGTGCCCTTTTCTCCCTTCATTTTGTCTAAAACCCTGAGATATAGGCCGCGGTACGACGAATGAAGAAGGAAGAGGGTTTGGACAGCCGAGGAGAAAAGAAGAAAACGACGACGACGGAGCAAGAGAGAGAAAGAAGGAGAGGGGAGGTCACACTGTATACGACGTGAGCGGACACTTGAAATGCAGTTCATGTTTAACTGGTAGTTTGACAGTGTCTTGTGTACATGTTCACGCAAACTCGCCTAATCAGACATCACACGTGCACTTTTGACTTTCGACTCAACAGAGATTTATCTCACCGAGTAAGCTATCTTAAACGTCTTAAGTGAATATGACACCTCTTACCAGGCCAGTCTTCGGTGCATTCGAACGCTATGATCAGTGCGACTTGGCGGCTCCTAAACGAAGCTGCCAGCTGTCTGCTGCAGAGTTACAATACGAGTTCTCTTTCGCTCTGAGCTAGGAACCTGCCGCGAACCTCGACGGAATTCATCGCATTGTAGCTCTGGCCGGACATGTTCGTTTTGCTGGCCCTGTATCGTAAAAAGCCGTGAATACCATCGGGCAATCTAGTTGCTAACGGTCGGCTGTTCGGGATTGTGAACCCTAATAGCGCTGGGTGGCATATTTGCTGTCCACAAAGGCTCTGGACGTGATTCATAAAATCGTTGGTGTGGCTGGCCTTAGGAAAGTGGGCTGTCTTATGTTTATGACTGTGGTGTCTTCAGTCTTCTTGGTTGAAGTATTTGATCTGGATACGTTATAACAATCGGAACATGTTATAACAACTTTTATTAACTGTGTTCATAAATGCGGAGGGTTGCTGACTATCTACAAAGAGAATTTTGTATCTTATTGACACTTCATGTCATTAATGTCACAGCACAATTTTTCCATGTTTGAGTAACGGGGATTTCGTAAATTAGTTTCATCGCGCTGCATTTCATACTTTATTGTAGTTGCATTTTGTAATTGATGAGGAAACTGTGGAGGTATGTTCATTTCACTGTTGAAAATTGTGTTATTTCAGACTGACTGAAGGAGGGCACTGGATGTAGCTGATTTCTTTTAAGTGGAATTTTTGAAACAGGAGTGTAATGTTTTCTGAAGCAAAGCGTCATACTCATTTCAACTTGGCCCCTACACCTACTTATTAAGTCAAACAACATGTAATCCAACACAATGGGACTGAATGTAATGCACTTGTACAGAGGACAATATTAGCTGCCGGTATGTACTGAAACATATCACACTGTCAAAAATAAAATGGGACAAAAACTGTTTATTTCCTTCATTTGTGTGGCCATATTTTCCGGTGCTGCTTTAGAAGTATTGAACGTATTTCAAAAGAAGCTTTTTAACTAACAGAAAATCTGTTTTCACCAAACGCCTTTCATTTTGTTGAAATAAAACGTCACCGGTGTTCTGTAATGAAAAAGATTTACAACTTAGCTGGCTTTCTCCGTCGAAAAACAGTGTATTAAAAACTATGTTGATTTTACTTACGGCGTTTTGTGCCTCGGTTTCGTTCACATCAGGAAACACCGTATGATTTCACGTTTTTGAACTATTTCTTCGTTTGGTACTGTTTATATCCGTTCTATGCACATTCTCTGGTTCAAATATTTCTTGCGAAGGCACACTACATGTTAGCTACTACAAATCCGATTGATATTTACAAGTCGAATAACGTTGATCCAGAGGGTCTGAATGGCTCTGAGCACTATAGGACTCAACTGCTGTGGTTATCAGTCCCCTAGAACTTAGAACTACTTAAACCTAACTAACCTAAGGACATCACACACATCAATGCCCGAGGCACGATTCGAACCTGCGATCGTAGCAGTCGCACGGTTCCTGACCGCGCGCCTAGAACCGCGAGACCACCGCGGCCGGCTGAGGGTCTGCATACATCGATATATACAGAATGATTCCACTGAGTAATATGTTGACGACTATACATATTGTGTACCAGGGATGATACAGAGCGCCCGCATACGTCAATATTTACACTATGAATCTAGCGACTAATACAATATATTGCATGTTGTGTATCAGGCGTAACTGTCAGCATTTTCGACAGTCAGTTATACAAGTTTAACGATATATACGTTCTATCCATCAGTATATAGTATCATGTATATTACAACAATGTTAACGTTGACAGTAAATGAAGTGAAAAATAGTAGCGACTTATATACAAATATTTTCGTCTATGTGAAATGATCTACATATTACGATTTACCAGCACATTTTTTTTTTTTCCGGAGACCCTCAAGGACTGAAATTCTACATAAATACCTACATCTACGTGATTACTCTGCTATTCACAATTAAGTGCCTGGCAGATGGTTCAATGGACCACCTTCTAGCTGTCTCTCTACCGTTCCTCTCTCGAACGGCACGCGGCACGCGGAAAAAACGAAAATTTTTCTGTGCGTGCCCTGATTTCCTTTATTTTATCGTGATGATCATTTCTCCCAATGTAGGTGGGTGCCAACAGAATGTTTTCGCAATCGGAGGTAAAAAATAGTCATTGAAACTTTATGAGAAGATCGCACCCCAATGAAAGCCAGCTTTGTTTTAATGATTGCCACTCCAATTAAAATACCATGTCTGTGGCACTATGTCCCCTATTTCGCGCTAATACAAAACGAGCCGCCCTTCTTTGAACTTTTTCAATATCATCCGTGAGTCCCACCTGATACGGATCGAACACCGCACAGCAATACTCCAGAATACGGCGGACAAGTGTAATGTAAGCGGTCCCTTTAGTAGAGCTGTTGCACCTTCTAAGTGTTCTGCCAATCAGTCACAGTCTTTTTTTCCTCTACCCACAACATTATCTATGTGATTGTTCCACATTAGGTTATTTCTAATTGTAATCCCTAAGCATTTAGTTGTATTTACAGCCTTCAGGTTTGTGTGACTCATCGCATAATCGAAATTTAGTGGATTTCTTTTAGTACTCGTGTGTATAACTTCACACTTTTCTTTATTCAGGGTCAATTGCCACTTTTCGCACCAGACAGATATCTTATCTAAATTATTTTGCAATTCGTTTTGGTCATCTGATGACTTAACAAGACGGTACATGACTGCATCAATTGCAAAGAATCTAAGAGGGCTACTCATATCGTCTCCTATATCGTTAATATAGATCAGGAACAATAGAGATCCTATAACACTTCTTTGGGGAACGCCGGATATTACTTCTGTTTTACTCGGTGACATTGTGTCTATTACCACGAACTGTGACCTTATTTTTTTTTTAATTGGTCATCAGTCTACTGACTGGTTTGATGCGGCCCGCCACGAATTCCTTTCCTGTGCTAACCTCTTCATCTCAGAGTAGCACTTGCAACCTACGTCCTCAATTATTTGCTTGACGTATTCCAATCTCTGTCTTCCTCTACAGTTTTTGCCCTCTACAGCTCCCTCTAGTACCATGGAAGTCATTCCCTCATGTCTTAGCAGATGTCCTATCATCCTGTCCCTTCTCCTTATCAGTGTTTTCCACATATCCCTTTCCTCTCCGATTCTGCGTAGAACCACCTCATTCCTTAACTTATCATTCCACCTAATTTTCAACATTCGTCTATAGCACCACATCTCAAATGCTTCGATTCTCTTCTGTTCCGGTTGTCCCACAGTCCATGTTCCACTACCATACAATGCTGTACTCCAGACGTACATCCTCAGAAATTTCTTCCTCAATTTAAGGCCGGTATTTGATATTAGTTGACTTCTCTTGGCCAGAAATGCCTTTTTTGCCATAGCGAGTCTGCTTTTGATGTCCTCCTTGCACCGTCCGTCATTGGTTATTTTACTGCCTAGGTAGCAGAATTGCTTAACTTCATTGACTTCGTGACCATCAATCTTGATGTTAAGTTTCTCGCTGTTCTCATTTCTACTGCAACCTCTCATTTATCCGATTTACTCTCAAACCATACTGGGTACTCATTAGACTGTTCATTCCGTTCAGCAGATCATTTAATTCTTCTTCACTGTCACTCAGGATAGCAATGTCATCAGCGAATCGTATCATTGATATCCTTTCAGCTTGTATTTTAATTCCACTCCTGAACCTTTCTTTTAATTCCATCATTGCTTCCTCGATGTACAGATTGAAGAGTAGGGGCGAAAGGCTACAGCCTTGTCTTACACCCTTCTTAATACGAGCACTTCGTTCTTGAACGTCCACTCTTATTACTCCCTCTTGGTTGTTGTACATATTGTATATCACCTGTCTCTCCCTATAGTTTACCCCTACTTTTTTCAGAATCTCGAACAGGTTGCACCATTTTAGATTGTCGAACGCTTTTTCCAGGTCGACAAATCGTATGAAAGTGTCTTGATTTTTCGTTAGCCTTGCTTCCATTATTAGCCGTAACGTCAGAATTGCCTCTCTCGTCCCTTTACTTTTCCTAAAGCCAAACTGATTGTCACCTAGCGCATTCTCAATTTTCTTTTCCATTCTTCTGCATATTAATCTTGCAAGCAGCTTCGATGCATGAGCTGTTAAGCTGATTGTGCGATAATTCTCGCACTAGTCAGCTCTTGCCGTCTTCGGAATTATGTGGATGATGCTTTTCCGAAAGTCAGATGGTATGTCGCCAGACTCATATATTCTACACACCAACGTGAATAGCCGTTTTGTTGCCACTTCCCCCAATGATTTTAGAAATTCTGATGGAATGTTATCTATCCCTTCTGCCTTATTTGACCGTAAGTCCACCAAAGCTCTTTTAAATTCCGATACTAATACTGGATCCCCTATCTCTTCTAAATCGACTCCTGTTTCTTCTTCTATCACATCAGACAAATCTTCACCCTCATAGAGGCTTTCAGTGTATTCTTTCCACCTATCTGCTCTCTCCTCTGCATTTAACAGTGGAATTACCGTTGCACTCTTAATGTTACCACCGTTGCTTTTTTTTAATGTCGCCAAAGGTTGTTTTGACTTTCCTGTATGCTGAGTCTGTCCTTCCGACAATCATATCTTTTTCGATGTCTTCACATTTTTCCTGCAGCCATTTCGTCTTAGCTTCCCTGCACTTCCTATTTATTTCATTCCTCAGCGACTTGTATTTCTGTATTCCTGATTTTCCCGGAACATGTTTGTACTTCCTCCTTTCATTAATCAACTGAAGTATTTCTTCTGTTACCCATGGTTTCTTCGCAGCTACCTTCTTTGTACCTATGTTTTCATTCCCAACTTCTGTGATTGCCCTTTTTAGAGATGTCCATTCCTCTTCAACTGTACAGCCTACTGCGTTATTCCTTATTGCTGTATCTATAGCGTTAGAGAACTTCAAACGTATCTCGTCATTCCTTAGTACTTCCGTATCCCACTTCTTTGCGTATTGATTCTTCCTGACTAATGTCTTGAACTTCAGCCTACTCTTCATCACTACTATATTGTGATCTGAGTCTATATCTGCTCCTAGATACGCCTTACAGTCCAGTATCTGATTTCGGAATCTCTGTCTGACCATGATGTAATCTAACTGAAATCTTCCCGTATCTCCCGGCATTTTCCAAGTATACCTCCTCCTCTTGTGATTCTTGAACAGGGTATTCGCTATTACTAGCTGAAACTTGTTACAGAACTCAATTAGTCTTTCTCCTCTTTCATTCCTCGTCCCAAGCCCACATTCTCCTGTAACCTTTTCTTCTACTCCTTCCCCTACAACTGCATTCCAGTCGCCCATGACTATTACATTTTCGTCCCCCTTTACATACTGCATTACCCTTTCAATATCCTCATACACTGTCTCTATCCGTTCATCTTCAGCTTGCGACGTCGGCATGTATACCTGAACTATCGTTGTCGGTATTGGTCTCCTGTCGATTCTGATTAGAACAATCCGGTCACTGAACTGTTCACAGTAACACACCCTCTGCCCTACATTTCTATTCATAACGAATCCTACACCTGTTATACCATTTTCTGCTGCTGTTGATATTACCCGATACTCATCTGACCAGAAATCCTTGTCTTCCTTCCACTTCACTTCAGTGACTCCTACTATATCTATATTGAGCCTTTGCATTTCCCTTTTCAGATTTTCTAATATCCCTACCACGTTCAAGCTTCTGACACTCCACGCCCCGACTCGTAGAGCGTTATCGTTTCGTTGATTATTCAATCTTTTTCTCATGGTAACCTCCCCCTTGGCAGTCCCCTCCCGGAGATCCGAATGGGGGACTATTCCAGAATCCTTTGCCAATGGAGAGATCATCATGACACTTCTTTAACTACAGGCCACATGTCCTGTGGATACACGTTACGTGTCTTTAATGCAGTGGTTTCCATTGCCTTCTGCATCCTCATGTCGTTGATCATTGCTGATTCTTCCGCCTTTAGGGGCAATTTCCCACCCCTAGGACAAGAGAGTGCCCTGAACCTCTATCCGCTCCTCCGCCCTCTTTGACAAGGCCGTTGGCAGAATGAGGCTGACTTCTTATGCCGGAAGTCTTCAGCCGCCAATGGTGATTATTTATCAAAATTTAGGCAGTGGCGGGTATCGAACCCGGGACCGATGACGTTTTGATTATGAATCAAAGACGCTACCCCTAGACCACGGGTGCTGTATTTACCTGTGAACTTACTGACAGGAAGTCACGAATCCAGTTGCACAACTGAGGCGTTATTCCGTAGGCACACAGTTTCGTTAGCAGACGCTTATGAGGAACGGTGTCAAAAGCCTTCTGAAAATCTAAAAATATGGAGTCAATTTGAAATACCTTGTCGATAGCACTTATTACTTCACTAGTATAAAGAGCTAGTTCTGTTTCGCAAGAACGATATTTTCTGAATCCGTGCTGACTGTCTCAATAAATAGTTTTCTTCGAGGTAATTCATAATGTTCGAGCACAGAAAATGTTCCAAAAATCCTACTGCAAATCGACGTTAGTGATATGGGCCTGTAGTTCAGCGGATTACTCCTATTTCGTCTTTTGGGTATTCATGTGACTTGAGCAATCTTCCAGTCTTTAGATACGAATGTTTTCTGTGAGCGAGCGGTTGTATATAATGACTAAATATGGAGTTATTGCATCTGCATAGTCTGAAAGGAACCTGACTGGTATACCATCTGGACCGGAAGCCTTGCATTTATTAAGTGAGTTAAGGTGCTTTGCTGCACCGAGGATATCTACTTCTGTTTCTCATCTTCGCAGTTGTTCTTGATTTGAATTCGGGAATATTTACTTCGTCTTCTTCGGTGAAGGAGTTTCGGAAAACCGTGTTTAATAACTCTGCTTTGGTGGCACTGTCATCAGTGATTTCACCGTTGTTATCGCGCAGTGAAGGTACTGAATGCGTCTTTACACTGGTGTGCTTTATTATGACCAGAATCTCTTTGGGCTTTCATCCAGATTCCGAGACAGGGTTTCGTTGTGGAAATTATTTAAAGCATCTCGCATTGAAGTACTCGCTATATTTCGAACTTCTGCAGAACTTTACTAATCTTTTTGCGTTCTTTTAAATTTGGCATCCTCTTTTCGTTGCTTCTGCAACAGCTATCTGACCCATTTTGTGCCCCAATCACTTATTAATTTATGTTGTATATATCTGTCAATTGCTTGTCGATACTATCTCTATGAAATCATTCCACATCTCTTCTACACTTACGTGATCAGATCGGAAGCAGTGGAGACTGTCTCTTAAAAAGGCGTTAAGAGCATTTTATCAGCTTTTTTAAATAGATGTACTTTGCGTTTCTTTTTTATGGTTATGGGTGTTACAGTATTCAGCCTAGCAGCAACTGCCAACTTCAGTTTTAATGTAAATTAAGTACCAGGGATTACATGAATGAGTATCGGGAGGTCGGTGGCTTGATGTAATATGTATCTACATTAACATCGCAGTGAACATATAATATGTCAGTTGACAGAATTTTTTTATTGATTTATTTACACGTCAAGCTCCATAGGACCAAATTGAGGAGCAAATCTCCAAGGTCATGGAATGTGTCAGTACATGAAATTACAACATAAAAGTAATAACAGATAAAAATAAAATATTAATGAACCCGAAAAAATTCAGTCCATAAGTGTAAGTAAACACAAGCAAGAATACAACAAGAATCAGCTTAATACTTCAAGGAACTCCTCGACAGAATAGAAGGAGTGACCCATGAGAACATTCTTCAGTTTCGATCTGAAAGCGCATGGATTACTGCTAAGAGTTTAGAATTCGAGTGGTAGGTTATTGAAAATGTATGCAGCAGTATACTGCACACCTTTTTGCATAACAGTTAAGGAAGTGCGATCCAACTGCAGCTTTGATTTCTGCCGAGTATTAAGTGAGTGAAAGTTGCCTATCTTGGGAATAAGCTAATACTGTTTACAAGAAATGTCAGTAAGCAATATATATATTGAGAGGCCAATGTCAAATACCCAGACTCGTGAACAGGGGTCGACAAGATGTTCGTGAACTTCCACCACGTATTGCCTGAACCGCCCGTTTCTGAGCCAAAAATATCCTTTTAGAATGGGAAGAGTTATCCCGAAATATAATACAATATGACACAAGCGAGTGAAAATAAGCACAGCAGACTATTTTTCGTTCCGAACGATCACTCAGTTCAGATACCTTTCGAATAGTAAAATTGTCAGCATTAAGTCTGAGCTGTGCGCAACTCATGTTCGTGCCATTTATTACTTGACCTCTTGTCTTTGCGGTACTACCGTCCCGTTTCTTATTCGATTTACTGGCGTCACTAAGTTGCTGGCCTCCCTGCCCGTGAGTGGCAGCAGCAGCGCTATCGTCAAGAGCACTGTCGTACTATCTTTGGAGCGACCGCTAGTATTTCCGGGATGTGGTATGCGGTGAGTTGAGTCGGGATGGAGCTCCGGTGAGGTCTGAACAGCCAGTACTCGCCCGACCGCTGGGGACACACACATGCACTGTCCGACGGAAGGAGACTTGAGCGGCGACGACCGTTGGTTGCTCGTTCGGACGGTCGTCTCATCGGGCGACGTGTATTTGGTCTTCCGATCGCTTCTGGGTTCCCTTTGTGTGTCGACTTGTGATTCCTCTTAGTTGTTCCACAGTGACTGGTTTTAGGATTGTTCAAGTTGTTTGTGGAAGTGTTTTGCGGAACCATGTGTAGCATGTGTGGTTTTGACTGAGCAGTTATTTTAATGCTGTCTCCATGCTGCATTGACTGAGTCAGTTGGGACAAAGCCACAAGTAAGTCTCCGTGGCGCGATGGCAGGCCGGGGCCACTGGCGGAGGGCACGCACTGTCGGATCGTGAAGCGCTAGCTGCGAGAGCGACCAAGTTCGTGCCCACCGACAGAGTGATCACTTAATCTGTCATGAATCCTCTTCGTTCATTTGCGGGTTCTCTCCCCCTTGGCCATTCGGGCTAGCAGCATCGTACGATGTGTTGGCGAAATCTTGCAGCCGTCTTCCTGTGTTGTGATTAATCATTAATTTGACTGTTACTTTATCAGTGAAGTGCACCTGCGCTATTTTCTGCCCTGTGGCAGTTAACACTCCATTTACGTGGCCTGGTCATTAGCGTAGTTTGTAGGCTGTGTGCCTTTTCCTCATCGTGTTGTTGCTGTCCAGTATGGCGTGTAATTCGACAGCCTTTTTTGTTGTTTGGTTCATATTTGCTTAGAGTGCTTATTGTTCCCCTGGCTGTTTTCAGACGCCAATTTTTGGAGGCGTAGTGCTGTTTGTACTCTCGTCCTCGGCTGATATTCTCCATCGTTGTGCTGTTGGTCGGATGCTAGGCAATCGGTTAAATTGTTGGTTGGTCCTTGGGCCGTCCCTAGTTTCGGTTTCCATGCGATTACCTAACTTCAACTCTTGGCTACCTGTCTCACCTCACCTTACGTTTGAGCTACCTTCCCAGGCCGACACTTGGAACATTTCTGGGCGCCAATTTTTCTCTTTGTTTTTAATTATGATTTTCATTTTAGCTGAAGTATTGTGCGAGGCCTTTGGCTGTGTATTCATTCTTTTTTTATTTTACATAAAGGCCTTCAACCATGTTAAATTAAAATTTTGAGCATTGCTTGTTTAAAAAATATTTTTTTATTCTTAGAAATTGTTCTGTCTGAAATTGTTTGTAATCCAGGCCCTAAGCTATTAGTTGTTCCATGTGTTATGTGTGGCCTTCAGCCGAGGATTTGCGTGAACCCCTTAACAAGACCTTCAGCCATGTGTATTCTCTAAAGGAAAATTTTTTGTAAGAAGGAAGGTGTTTATTCTAAATTATTTATCTTCCTTGTTATTCAGGCCTTCGGTCATTGTTTCAGATCTGTTTGTGGTCTTCAACCCTGCAATAACTTAATCAGGTTTTGGACGTTATGTTGTGAGTTTAAAAATAAATTTTCTTGCTTAAGAAAATTGTTTATTAGTGTGCCTTAATTACAGTAGCCCTTCAGACATGTAGTGTACACCTTCAACCATTAATTATTTTCATTGCATTTATTTTTAAATTTTTTTCTTTCTGTTTTTAATTGTTTTTGATTTCTACACCAGGCCTGCAGCTGTTCTTGTGTTTGCTGTGTAGTTTTGGGCCTTCAGCCCAGAAAGCATCTCAAGTTTTCTTTAACTAGGACTTCAGCAGTATTATTTAATTGTGATCTTTTAAGCCAATGTGTAAATAAGTAGTTCTTAGAAAAATAAAGTTGTGTGTTTGATTGTGCAACTAACAGTAACTGTTTATGGCCCCATTCACAACCTTAACCTTATCCTGTGTGGTCTCTGAATACCTAACATTCAGGTTTAAAATTCTTTGATCAAGATCCTGAACGTGGGATTCCCATCACAGTTTACTATCTGAACACCTAGAAATCTGAACTGTTCAGTTTCACTAATCATATGCCCATTCTGTGAAATTAAAGTGTCCAGTTTTGTTGAATTGTGTGTTAGAAACTGTAAAAACTGAATCTTACTGTGTTTTAACGTTAGTTTATTTTCTACAAGCCATGAACTTAGGCCATGAACTGCACTATTTGAAAACGAGCCAATGTTGCATAATCATTTACTACTAAGCTAGTGTCATCAGCAAACAGAAATATTTTAGAGTTACCCATAATATTAGAGGGCATATCGTTTATATAAATAAGGAACTGGAGTGGCCCTAACAATAATCCCTGGGCCACCCCCAACTTGACTGTAACCCACCCACGACCCACATCAAAGCCATTCTCAACATTGTGAATAATGACTTTTTTCTGTCTGTTTCTAAAGTAAGAGGTGAACTAATTATGCGCTACTCGCTGCAATTCCGTAATGGTCAAACTTCTTCAACAACATTTAGTGATCAACACAAGCAAACAGCTTATTTAAATAAAAAAATATGTCTATCGTACGAAACGTCTTGTTTAACCCATCCAGTACCTCACAGAGAAAAGAGAATATACCATTTTCAGTTGTTGTATGACCTCTAAAGCCGAACTGTACACTGGATAGCAAATCGTGTGATATAAAATGATCAAGTATCCTTACATAGTCAGGCTTCTCAATAACTTTAGCAAACACTGATGATATAGAAATAGGTGTAAAATGGTGTACATTATCCATTTCCCCTTTTTATAAAGCGTCTTTACTACTAAGCACTTTAATCGTGCAGGAAACTGACCATTCCTAAAGGAAAAATAACAAATATGGTTAAATACAGGGCTAACATGAGCAGCACAGTACTTTAATATTCTGCTAGGCACTCCATCATATCCATGAGAGAGCTTAGTCTTCAGTGATTTAATTGTTGACTCAATCTCCCTTTTGTCTGTATCACAGAGGAGTATTTCAGACATAAATCTCGGAAACGCATTTGCCAAGGAAGTTATATGATTCCCTGTGTGATTTTCCAGCGACCCTTAAGGGGTGGAATTCACTTCAGCTGTAATGTAAACTAAGTACATCGGATTGAAATATGTGGGAATAAAGTTACATACATAGTTTGTTACTTTGATAGCAGGCACGAACAGTTAAAATTATTACACTAAGTGATTTGTCAGACCATATTAAATAGTCGATGATTAAAACATCCGTGGGTACAGTGTACCACTGATGTGAGTCTGTCTATATAGACGTGATATTTATGTGATATTGTAAAATATCCAGTCAGTACTAGCAGCTCTTGGCCGTTAACTATAATTTTTAATTAAAGTAATGTAATTAATTGTTTACTACTTTGTAAGTGTACAACTGCAGTTCTTTTTGGCCGGATTAAGGCCGCATGCGTTAGGTGGTACAGCGACCAACTGTACAGCAATGTGCCTTAATCAGGTTACAGTACGAATGAAAACTCGCGTTCAAGTAAACAAATGTGTCTGTTAACAGGAGTTACACTGCACTCTAACGTAAGATACCACCACAGATATTACCGATTACAGACGAAGACATCATTATAACGGGCATTAGTCAGATGAGCATATACACTCCTGGAAATGGAAAAAAGAACACATTGACACCGGTGTGTCAGACCCACCATACTTGCTCCGGACACTACGAGAGGGCTGTACAAGCAATGATCACACGCACGGCACAGCGGACACACCAGGAACCGCGGTGTTGGCCGTCGAATGGCGCTAGCTGCGCAGCATTTGTGCACCGCCGCCGTCAGTGTCAGCCAGTTTGCCGTGGCATACGGAGCTCCATCGCAGTCTTTAACACTGGTAGCATGCCGCGACAGCGTGGACGTGAACCGTATGTGCAGTTGACGGACTTTGAGCGAGGGCGTATAGTGGGCATGCAGGAGGCCGGGTGGACGTACCGCCGAATTGCTCAACACGTGGGGCGTGAGGTCTCCACAGTACATCGATGTTGTCGCCAGTGGTCGGCGGAAGGTGCACGTGCCCGTCGACCTGGGACCGGACCGCAGCGACGCACGGATGCACGCCAAGACCGTAGGATCCTACGCAGTGCCGTAGGGGACCGCACCGCCACTTCCCAGCAAATTAGGGACACTGTTGCTCCTGGGGTATCGGCGAGGACCATTCGCAACCGTCTCCATGAAGCTGGGCTACGGTCCCGCACACCGTTAGGCCGTCTTCCGCTCACGCCCCAACATCGTGCAGCCCGCCTCCAGTGGTGTCGCGACAGGCGTGAATGGAGGGACGAATGGAGACGTGTCGTCTTCAGCGATGAGAGTCGCTTCTGCCTTGGTGCCAATGATGGTCGTATGCGTGTTTGGCGCCGTGCAGGTGAGCGCCACAATCAGGACTGCATACGACCGAGGCACACAGGGCCAACACCCGGCATCATGGTGCGGGGAGCGATCTCCTACACTGCCCGTACACCACTGGTGATCGTCGAGGGGACACTGAATAGTGCACGGTACATCCAAACCGTCATCGAACCATTCCTAGACCGGCAAGGGAACTTGCTGTTCCAACAGGACAATGCACGTCCGCATGTATCCCGTGCCACCCAACGTGCTCTAGAAGGTGTACGTCAACTACCCTGGCCAGCAAGATCTCCGGATCTGTCCCCCATTGAGCATGTTTGGGACTGGATGAAGCGTCGTCTCACGCGGTCTGCACGTCCAGCACGAACGCTGGTCCAACTGAGGCGCCAGGTGGAAATGGCATGGCAAGCCGTTCCACAGGACTACATCCAGCATCTCTACGATCGTCTCCATGGGAGAATAGCAGCCTGCATTGCTGCGAAAGGAGGATATACACTGTACTAGTGCCGACATTGTGCATGCTCTGTTGCCTGTGTCTATGTGCCTGTGGTTCTGTCAGTGTGATCATGTGATGTATCTGACCCCAGGAATGTGTCAATAAAGTTTCCCCTTCCTGGGACAATGAATTCACGGTGTTCTTATTTCAATTTCCAGGAGTGTAGTATTGGTCAGTTCATGTGTGGTAAACATTCCATATTCGCAAAGAGCGACGAGTTTTCATTGTTGAGCAGTATTTGCCAATCATACGCATGCACATTCCGTGACACATTTCGATCGAAATACCCCCGTGCCGAACGATTAATCAATAATGAGAATAAACACCAGTTTCCGGGAAACGGAATAAAGCACGGAAAATAAGAAAAACAGGAAACCGGCTACTATGACTAACGCTAAAATGGTTAAGGTGAGATATGAGACTTGATGCCACGTCCGCCTCCTGTCAAATCTAAGATCTCATATATCAATCCTTAAAAAATGACGCAGGATTGTGTATATCGTTGATGTCATGTTCGTAATGTGCAGGAACTGATGTCGTCTGATAAACAAATGCGTTTAGCGTTATGTGAAATTGTTTCGCTCATTTGCTGACATCCATAGAATGGACTGCATTTTCTTCACTAATGAGTCGTTCTTTGACCTTAGCTGATACATGAACTGTCAGAACACAATAATTTGGTCAACCTAGAAACCACAATTCTGTGATGAAAACATCTTGCTCTGTCGTGAACATGCAGTGAGTGTGGTGTGCAGTATGGCGTCGTCGAATTGTGAGTTTTGTTGTGTCGACTACTGTGGCAGTCAGCACCGATACAAACAAGGAAGGAGAGAAGCTGCCATGACCGGTAGCAGGAATCCAGAATTATCTGTACAAAACACTTTCAAACTATAAGGACAGTTTATTTAAAATAAATAAATAAATTAATTAAAACAATCATAACTTCTCTCTATGAAGTATAAATGCATATTTGACTATCAGCTGCTTTTCTGCTTAAAACCCAAATATCGTTCGGTTTCAGTCACATACCATTTTCACGTATTAGGGTTTAAGCCACAACATCACATCTGTGACAATTGTAACACTTACACCTCTGATCTTCTCTTCATTTATGCTCTGTTTTCGCATGTTATTAATATTTTGCACTTAAAGGTACTGTGTGTTATACTGGAGTTCATGACATGTTCTGCATGTGAGACGTGACCGTTATTTAAGTGATGAGACATATTTTATTGTAGCTTAAACTGTTTTAACTCTAGTCCGTGAAGATGGCCTGTGACTGGAACTGGTCGATATTTGGCTTTAAATTTTAAAAAAAGCAGCTGATGCTCAGCCTCCTACTTACATGTACACAGACAATCTATTACTACTCGCAGAACGCAGACTAAGTAACGACTTCCGATTGATTAGGACTGATTATCTTGGAGACTATGACCAAATTGGGCTGCGCAGCGATTGGCGACTGGTTCAGTCATCACTGACAGGGGGCTCTGAACTCTGCCTTCTATCTTTTGCCGTTGGCGAGTTGGTCAGCTGTTGATTCTGTTTCGCGCGGTGCAGCGCTAGTCGCTGTGCAGTCGATTCTCTAGGACTGCACACTCCTCCTTCCCATCCCCCCCTCCCCTCCCCCCAAAAAATTATTCCTCCCCGTTATCGTGTAGCGAGCCATCTTAACGGGAGCGGGGGCGGGAAGCTGTGTCATGTGAGAAGCCAGGAGCCACAACTGGGATCGACACCGAGCTCCCGGCCGTGCCCCGACATCCGTCTTGCGCTCCTAGTGGAACATCGGCCGGAAAAGCCCCGAAATGGCGCCCGTCATCTTCTTGAGCCTGTCCGGTGAAAAACGGGGAGAACAGCGAAGACGACGCCAAGGCGAGCGCTGGGAAGTTGAGCTGCAGCTGTGGCGAAGGCCGAAGAGGCCGCACTCGCCGCAACATCCCGGTAGGATGCGAATCTCGTGACAGAAAATCTGGGACAGAATCGAGAAGCACGAATCTGGTTCTGATGGCGGTTCGGAAACGCAGCAAGACCTTGAATTAAGTACACGAAAGCGCCCAAATTTCTGAAAATCGTTCCTCTCTTCCAGTACTTCGTGCGCCTAAAAACTCTGAAAACAACAGAGTCATTAGGTGCAAAACGATACTTTCGGTGCGTGGGAGATGCTGTGTGCTGCGATGGGTGCAGCAACTAGAGCAGCGTGCGAAGGCTCCGGCCATGTAGAAGCTCCGCCTGCGAGGGGCCGTCGTCGGGCTGGCGGCAGCACGTTGCGAGGACGAGCAGCAGCGCCTGCTCTCGACTGTGGTAGGTACGTAGATTGTTCATCTGTTGGTTGAACGTACTCACAAATCGTTCAGCTTCTCCGTTACACAGAGGATGAAACGGAGCACTGGTAAGGTGAGCGGTACCACTGGCTCTACAAAACTGTTCAAAATTGTGAACTATAAACTGTGCTCCGTTGTCTGTAACTAACACTTCAGGCAAACCTAGCAAGCAAAAAAATACGCGACAAAGCACTGGGAACGGCTATTTGTTAAAAGAGTCTATGACAATAAGCCAGTGACCACCAATGTCAACATACACCCATTGCCAAGGCGACTGAGACTTTGGCCAAGCCGAAAACATTTGCGGCGGGACCGATAGGTTTTCTAAACAAGCACTGCACTGTGATGTCATCTGTTCAATGTGGGCGTCCATGCCGGCCTAAGGACAGTGCGGCCGCACTGTTTCATGCCTACAATTCCACAGTCTCCTTGATGGAGCAATTCCAACACATGTTTTTGCAACACTTTATGGATAAGCATACGCGATTTTCCGGAGCCATTTGACAATAAAATCACACAGTGCTGGACGGAGAAGTTATGCCGACGAACAAAAGAATTCTGACTGTTTTTCACTGCTTCTTTGGCCTGTCCAAATTTTCTACAATGTAGTGGAAAAGTCTATAGAAGTTCAGTCTCCTGCGAATCGATCTGACAATAACGTGTGACAGTACCATCCAATCTAGAATCTGGACCAACAGCAGGGCGAGAAAGCGTGTGAGAATTTCCATGCTTCGACGTGGACCGGTACAATATCTCGTACTAATACGGTGACAATAACAAATCCCAACATTGCAGCTTCTGAGCTGTGTGCGGCGGTACAGGTTTGGATAGATGAAACAAAGAATGAAGTCGCTTTTGGTCCGTCACTAGGTGAAACTTCCTACGAGACAGAAAATGGCGTGACTTGGGACGCCTTAGATAATAGCGAGCGTCTCCTTCTCGATTTGGGAACAGTTACATTGGGTCTTGATCAATAAGTTGGAAGCGAAAGCAATCGGTCTGTCCTGTGAACCTATTCTGTACGAGAGTATAGCTCCGATTCTGTATGAAGAAGTTTCCACTGCCAAAACCACAGGGTTAGAGAGACCGAAGTTAACAGGCATCTGGCACTCGACAAGGCATTTTTAAGTTTCCTAAATGCGTTTTGGCACTATTTGGTCAAAAAAAAAGACAATTTATTCCAGCACGAAATGTGTAACGGAACCGCGGTCTGGGCTGCGTTTTGAATTAACTGGATATAATATGTCAATTGACTGCAATTCTGTGACGTTCCGTGGTACAGGGAGTTAAGGATGGCCAGCAAATTTTATTGAAGGGAAGAATACCTTTTCTACTCAGAACATGGCCTACATACTGAACTTCAGTATGAAAAAAGGCACATTTGTCTGTGCGACACTTCAAACCCGCAGCTGGAAGCACTTGAAAATGCTTAAGAGGGTTATTGATATGTTCCTCCGATGTACGTGCTGACACCGCAATATAGTCCAAAGAATTCGAACAGAATGCAACTTTTCCCGTAAGCTGTTCTAAGTAGCTCTGTAACATGGATGGCTCGGAAGCGCTGCCAAAGGTAAGCCCAAAAATTTGAAAAACTCCAACGTGTGTTGACCACAAACATTTTCTGAGACAAGTAGGGGAATTTCAAATATGCATCGCGCAAGTCAGTTTTTGAAAAAAAGTGGTTTGCAACAATCATATACATTAATTCCTCAGAGCTAAACAAGTGATAAGTATCAATTATTGTTTATGGATTCACAATGGATTTAAAGTCAACACAAACGCGAAGTCTTCCAGATGTCTTTGGTGAGATGGCTAAGGGAGAAGCACATTAATTAGCCTGGATAGGAGCAAAACACCATTATCTTGTCATCCTTTAAGTGCACTTGCAACTTTGTCTCTAAGCGCATGAGGGACGGAACACGTCTGATAAAATTTAGCTTACACATTGTCCTTCATTGTAATGTCCAGCATAAAATTATTTGCTCTGCCAAGACTTTCAGAAAATCAATCAGGAAACTCCTCAGTCAATTGCGTAACAATGTCTTTTGACCTACTGCAGAAACAGAAAGCATATTGTCTGAATACGAAGACCAAACAAATCAAAGAATCTAGCCCAAAAATATTTTCACGGTCTCGCAAACGTAAAATTGTTAATGTCACTGCTCTGGAGTGAGACTGGAATGTGGAGGCAAACTACATGTACGAAGTAGTGGAATGTCATTACCGTTACATACAGTGAGATGCGTGCCAGATTTTGTCAACTGCGGCAACCCCAACTGTTCATAACTGGCATGCTTAAGAAATGTAACGGAAGCGCCAGTGTCTAACTGAAATCGCACACTGCGTCCGGAAGTGAATGCGTCCTAAAACAGTTTGTTTTACTGTCTTTGCACAGCACTTGGGCCGGATGAAGGAACATCCTGAATTTGATCATTATTAGTACTACATTCACTGAGTGAGAAAGTACTCCGCGCTTATGAGAGCGAACATGGGTAGAGTTCTTTTTCTGTTGCAACCACACAGACTGTACATGGCCTGGCTTTCCACGAGAAACGCATGTTATCTTTTATGCGTGGAAAAGCAGCCGGGACATGAGTTCACAGCGGACACAGGCGCTGACGCTTGTTTACTCTGGCCACGGCGTGGTGGCTTGTTTACGTGCAGTGGTCAGTCACGAGGCCAGACCTCTTTGTCACTGGACCTCAAAGTTTTCCACAACAGTATCACCTGAGTCCTGATGTTCAACAATTTGCAACAATTGTTTTAAAGTAGGATCAGAATATTTCAGAATTAGGTCAGGAATTCTGCTGTCTGTCACACTGTACGTAACTGCATCACAAATCATTGCATCATTATAGTACTGTCCACAGCTAATTGAAAACCATACTGAACTTCAGTGATCCTCTGACGGTATGTCGGTATGGGTTTTTCTAAAATCGAAAGAATTTGTAACGAGTTACAGCAACCCGCACCTGACCCTCGCAATACTTAGCGAAAAACCTAGCATGTCGGACCTACTAGTCGGGAATAACTTCTGAGTAAGGCGGTAAGCTCCCGTGGCGGTCGTTGACAAAACATAAGAAATCTTCGTAGTATCTTGCACTTGATGTATTGCACAATGAACGACGATATGAGCATAGCACTCATTCGATTCCTCTTGCTGTTCACCAGAGAGTGGAGTGCACAGCTGAGAATGTGCTGTGGATGTGGCTGTCTGTGGTGGTGGATTTGAGGCAGCAGCGGATAGTGCATGAATGAGCTGCTGGAATGCAGACATCAACTACGACATTTTTTGGTTTGGAAACTCAATAAACTGCATTAGGTCAAAGCCAGCAGCAGCCGGAGGCGTGGGCGCAGGTGGGTAGGAGGGCGGGTTGGAGATCACTTTAATAACATGAGCGCCGCAACAAATTATAAGTAACGCAATTAGCTGTAATGCGCCTCTGAAAGAAAAGAGAGATATATTAGTGACACGCTGTGACGGAGCGGCGAAGAGAGACTTTGTTTTGGAATCCCCATCGGTAGACGTTTTGTCGGCTACTGTGGGAGTCAGCGTCGATCCAAACTAAGAGGGAGAGAACTTCTGATCGCTGGTAGCAGGAATCTGTACCAAACACCTTCAAATTAGAAGGACAGTTTATTTCTAAAAAGAAAACAAACATAACTTCTCTTTAGGAAGTGGTTGCCTATGCCTCCTACTCCCATGTACATTGACATCCTATTAGGCTAAGTAACGTCTTACTATTACTTAGTTGTGACGCTCTTGAAGACTGCGACTGAACTGGATCGACCAGCTATGGGCGGCTGGTTAAAGCAGTGTTGAGTGAGGGAGCTGAACTCTGTCTTCCTGGAGATATGGCGCTGCCCACTTTTTCCACTGACGATCGGGTAACCACGTTCTTGATACTTTTTCACTGCGCTCAGCTGGTCGATGTGCAGTGGATACTTTACGTCATCACATACTGTTTTTACTTTGAACTGTGCTGTTTACCAAAACAGCATCACACAGTTTATTTCGCTTCTTCAAACAGATGAACATTATTGCCGCTTGCAGATATGTGGTGCCCCTCGTCACACATCTAATGAAACGAGTGATATAGGTTATATACCGACTTTTGCGAATGCAATTAAAAGTCTTATTTGGACCATATGCGTTTCGCTTTATTTCAAAACATTTTTAGTGGTCAGTGGTGTTTGCACAGATCTTAAACATTATGTTTTCAATTACGACTGTTACTTACTTTACATGTGGCAAGATCCTTATCGACCATACGCCTGATCTGTGAGCCTCTTCCACTTCTGTCTGTCCAATGTGCTGCTTGTCCAGTTGCTGTTACTGTGTCCTCCCGAATGTTATCCCGCCATCTGATTCTGGGTCTTCCTCTTCCTGTCGTTCCATCTATTGTTCTGCTGAATGCCATTCTAGGTAGTCTATTCTCTGTCATTCTTGCATATGGCCTGTCCAATTCAACCTTCTCCTCTTGAGCATTTCGACAATTTCACGGTGTTTGCACAGCTCTCTTAATTCTTCATTTCTTCTTATTCACCATTCCACGTTATTTTCGTCGTATACAGGTCCAAAAATTTTCCTTAGTATTTTCTTCCGAATATTAACAGTTTTTCTTCGTATTTCTTTCTAAATATTAATGCTTCATATCTATATAACATCAGAGGTACAATGGTCGATTGATATAAGCGGATTTCGAAGTTTCTGCTAAGTGATCTTATTCTGTCTTTTCGTCATTAACATGTAATCCTGTTTTCTCAGCAATTTTGTAGTAATTTTGCATCATTCTGATTAATACTGTTTTGGAACTACTTCTTAGTGCTACATCATGTACATAGGCAAGTCTTCTAATGTTCACATCCTGTAGCTGGATCCCTTGTGGACTGGTCTTAGAAAATTCTCTATCGATCTTCTCTAGGACAAAGTTAAATAAAATAGGTGAAATGACATCCCTTTGTCTCAGTCCAATGTACATCTTAAAATCTTCAGTTTCTCCTACCGGTGTCTTTATGCGACATAAAGTTTCGTCTATACACATTTTAAGAAATCTAATTAATTTTGATGGTTTTTTAAATTCCATCATAATATTTAGGAGTGTCTGTCACAGTATGCTATCATAGGCCTTTTTAAAATTTTAAAATAATATGTAGACATCTACATTGAATTCCCACGCCTTCTTAGTTACTTGTCTTAGGGTGAGTAAGTGGTCTAGTGTTGATCTGTTTCTGCGAAAACTGCATTGGTAGTCCCCAATCAGTTCTTCTGTTATTGGAATCAGCCTGTTTATTAGGCAGCACGATAACACTTTGTAGGTGACATCCAGTAAGGCAATTACGACTATTAAGCAGTGTTAAATTGCAATTATTATCTAAGAACTTTTTTGTTTCCGACTTCATTTTTAATGTTGTTCTACATATAGGTGTTTGATTTTAGTTCCCTATACCTCATTTACAATGATTATATTTTAGTTTCCGATTGTCATAGATCCCTTTATGTCTCGTGTCTTGATGTTGCAAGACGCAGTGGTCTTTTTTATGTTTTTTTTGTTGTAGAATCGTTGTGGAAGCGCCTGCTATTCCTCCGTGGTGTCTCTCCTAACAATCTCCAGGAGACGTTCTCTGGTGTTCAGCAGGTATTTTCAATTTCGCTATTGCTATGTGTAGCTGGAGTCCACCCAACCAACTCCTGCTCATCATGTCAAACGACAGCATTGGTTTCCTTACCGATATAAACAAATTAATTTTTAAAGTATAATTTTACGTGCTCTTCAGATAGAGCGGTTCCAAAATAGTCTATTCCGATATTCATTTTATTGAAATGTATTAACAGCAACATTAAAAAGTGATGAATATCCACTACTCCAGCTGCGGCTGAGTACCACTGCTGCATGGCGCTAGTATACAACGTAGGACAAAGCGGCAAACGAGTGACTGATTGGGTGAAGGTTATTATTACTGGCACTGAGTATCTGATGATGGCAGTAACCGAAACTGCGTTGTAAAGAAAGACTTTTTATTAAACGGTCTAGATGGTTTTTCATTCAGAAATATGAAAATCTCGGAGATTGAAAAATACATCTCTATAAAACTACGTGTGTACTATTTATTTTATTACCCGTTTCTTGATGTAAATATCAAACAAGGAGATGCATGGTTACGACACGGGAGAAGTATCCGAGAGTCTCGGATAGCAGTTTAAATCCTTATTACGCCATCGAGATTATCCTTCCCAAATTCGACCGGGATGCGAAACCCTAGTCTCTCGTAGTTCTTTATTTAATTTGTGTACAACACTGGAGAGACATCTGCTGTACTGACAAAGCATCTCTATCCACAGATATTGCATTAAACACATTATTACCCACATGATCTTACATCGACAATGGTCACACGAATACGAAACAACCGAGAACTATACAGAGGAAACTATGCGGCATTCGGGTAATATGACGTGGGAAAATGAGTGGAATCAAAGGTAGCTTGGATAGAGAATTAAACATCTCCCCTTGATAAACTGAGTTCAGAATCTTAACCGCCATTCAATCACTTGTTAGTCACAATAGCCCAAACTAAAAGTACTGCTCTTGCATACTGAGTCAGTTTAAAATAACAGATGAGAAGCTCTATCTGGGCACTAGAATGTTGTAAATTCTAAGTTTTACAAAATTTTGGAAACAAATTATTGAATGAGTAAGACGTTGGAAAATTTTCGTTAACACGAACATAAATCTCAGGGCTGATTTGATTCGGAACAGCTATGATTCAGTAATTGTGCTGAAAGTGAGGGAATTTACTATAATAATAAACCACTCGACAATGTCCGATATATATGAAGGCGTCTCTGACAAATGCAAGGTTGTCGCGATGCATCGATCTCAACCTGTTTGTCTACTTGCCAGCGTTTTCACAGTTTACAGCTTTCATCTTATTTGTACCGTGTCTTTCCGGCGCCACACTGGGCGGCTTTCTCGTCCTTCTTAAGTGCCAGATGACCACATCCTCTTCAGGCAGGGCACGCTTGACGTCTGATGTGATGATACTGTGATCATGTTTCCGTTGTCGGCTATGCATAGTAACTGTCTCATATAAAAGCGGTGTAGCATAACGTTGGAGGGCTGAGGTTAATAGCGGAGAAGTGCATTGGGATATCTCATGATCCAGTTATCGGACCGGAAGGTAATTCGATTCATAACAGGAAGTGAATAAGTCACAAAGAGTCGACAGATGTTGAAATGGAAGTAAGGATGCGACATAAACTGTAATGACGATGTCGACAATACGTTGGCATGCCTCTTGTGATTCCTCCGATTCTTCTTTGTTGACTCATCAGCGCCCCTTCACACTCCAACTGCCTGACTGTCCAGAGCGTGATAAATGGCGCTGAGCACTATACGACTTAACTTCTGAAGTCATCAGTCGCCTAGAACTTAGAACTAATTGAACCTAACTAACCTAATGACATCACACACTCTAACATCCACGAGATAAATTTAAGCTACAGTGCGACGAGAGGAAATTATGCCTGTAACAGTTATAAACATTATCTATTCGACACATAAAACAATAGTGAAAACGATGATAAATATTAATTATTTATATAATATTCTATGATGTAATTGGTTATATCGATGTGTATCATACAAAGACAATGATAATTGTAAATTCCTTTTATGATCTGCGTTGGTCTTCCTTTGTTTTTACCTTTTGTTGGTTGGCTTTTGTAGGTTGCGGGCGCATATCAAACTGAGGTCTGTTAAGAAATTGTAATTATTTGTTAATTATTACTTGAGAAAAGAGTTCATTATTATGATAAATATGAGTTAATAATTATTTGTAACTTTAATTCCTCTCTCAGTAAGCATTATCTGTGTTAATTATTTCTTTCCGCTGCAAGGAGCGCAGCCATTGATGATAGCGATTTGTATCGCGATTTTGTCTGTGTTTTCCTTAGAAACAAATCAAATGTTAGCTTGATGAAGTCTAAATAGTGCATAATACGAAAGTAGAGTTTGTAGAGTTTAATAAGCATTTAAAATACTTACTTATTTGGTCTAACAATAGAAAGTCTCTATCAATTGTCTGCCGCCATCTTAACAATTATCTCAGCGGCAAATTCAAATTACGCAACTCTGCAGACATAAATGCTGAACGTAATACAAATGTGTAAGAATAAATGTGCACCGATGCTTCCGAACTCATTTCAATGAAAATAATTCGAATCAGATTGGTTCTTTAAAAACAGTGCTCATAGCACGATCGTTACAACAAACTTTTCTAGCTGATGTATGGAGCCGAAATTAATTAGGCAGGAGTTGCGAAGAATATTGTTTCAGGTAACATACGTTAGTGTTGTGCGCGGCTGATATTCGGTGGTTTTAATGATCATTTTGCTGAAAATAACTATTTCCATCACAATCAATAGTTGTATAGAATCTATTGTATGAACTGTGATTTAGTGACACTTACACAACTTACAGACAACACATTAACACAACGTTAACTTGGAGTTCTTTAGCAACTTGACCAAGTCTTTAGCGGGAGATGTCCGCCGCTCGTGGTCGTGCGGTAGCGTTCTCGCTTCCCGCGCCCGGGTTCCCGGGTTCGATTCCCGGCGGGGCCAGGGATTTTCTCTGCCTCGTGATGACTGGGTGTTGTGTGATGTCCTTAGGTTAGTTAGGTTTAAGTAGTTCTAAGTTCTAGGGGACTGATGACCATAGATGTTAAGTCCCATAGTGCTCAGAGCCATTTTTTTTTAGTCGGGAGAAGAATTATTCAGTGATTGCTCAATGTAATAAAAGAAGATTATTATTTATATTTACAAATTAATAAAATACCAAACCACTGAATAACACAGCGAACGCCACAACACATTCATGCCCGACGCAGGATTCGAACCTGCGACCGTAGCGGTCGCTCGCCTTCAGAATGTAGCGCCTAGAACCGCACGGTCACTCCGGCGGGCAGATCGTGATAGATTGTCACATTGCCTCAGTAACAGAATCTGCTCACACTGTACACAGAGCGCCCTAATTATCCGTAATATAGGGTTTCTCATTTACGAGCCCTGTTTGCGATCCCACACAGTGACCAGCTGATCTTTCGCGATCACTCCTCCCAGGCTTCGTGCAGGGTGTCTTGTGACGGATGGCACTTGGTCCAAGAACTTCCGGCTTGTTCTCACACTGTTCCTTGTGGAATTCACAAACGCTTCTGCGACCGACCTAGCGAACTGGTTCAACGGCTTGCCTACATTCCTCAGTGTTCAACAAAACTACAAAAAACCTGCAGGTTTTTGTGAATTAGCACCCTACCTCTCACTATCTATCAGGTTCATAAGGGGCAACTCTTTCCTATCGCAAACACTATAGTTAAACTGTCCCTGTCTGGCCTCTAGGAAAGGCTCTAATAAAAGTTGCGGCTAAAGCGTCTCCCCTTCTCCCAAGCGCTCAACAATTCACGCAGAAATGGTCACCGGAATACTTAACTAATCAGCTGATTAATGTCGAAAAATCATTTAAAACTAATTTTCTTTCCTTTGAGTGATAATAGTTTTAATAAACAGCAGTTCCAGTCAGTGGCATAGATAGGGTAATTGGCACCCAGGGCAAATTTCAACTCTGGGCCACACCCTTGCCACCACTTCTCTATTTTTCTACTTTTGTTTCGTTTCTTCGTTTATTCGTTATAGCTACTAACCGCGTTTCTTTTCTCACTCGTATCAGCTAGACTCTGTAATGAATCACATTTTTACGATTTAATACAAAGCACAAAACAACACGCAGTCCAGACTCACATTGCTTGCAACAGGAAAGTGATTTCTTTCTTACTGCCTCATATCTGATCAAAGCTTTAACAAACAAAGCAACGAGTACAAAACATGTTCCTTATATTTTTGTGGCAATGGGTCACTTGGCATAACGAGTTATCAGGTTAACATAACCTACCAGTACAAGATGTCCACTTCGTGGCATAAGGTAATGATGATATGGCGTGTGACGTCATACATGCCAAACAGAAAGACAACAGAACACTGAAAATATTTTTGTCTATAGTAAGTTCTCGAATATAGACTGTGGTGACAGGCTGATGTATAGTACAGCTCTAAATGTAGGTTAAGTTGGAAGGTGGCAGTTCAGGTGTGAGTTGCCGATGCCAAAGATTGTGAATAACAAATCTTAGATGTGTGACATACTGACATTCAGCGATCCCTAAGGTCTATATTAGGCTGAAATATGACTTGTTTGTAAGTCGGCCAGGCGGTATCAAACACTTCAGTGTGTCCTCGATCTACTTACCGAAAACCAGAGACAGTCGTCTCCATACTAGAAAGAAGTAGGTCTTATGGAACCGTTGCCCAACGCAGTGTAATCTTAATCTGTCCATTTTGTCCATTCTTAGATCTCCACCCCCTTTTCCGTTTAGTACCCTCGAGTCCTATTCCCCCGCCCCCGCCCCCTCCCTCTCCACCTCCTCCTCCTCCTCCTCCCCCTCCCCTTCCAACTCCTCCTCCTTCATCTTTCTCTGCTTCTAGTGCTTCATCTTCTTCCGTCCACTTCACCGTTTCTTGGCTTTCTCTTGTGCCCTTCCTCATTCTTTCGCCTATCACAGAAATGCTTACCGTCGGAAACGGCACCTATGCAACGCACCCTGACCGCGATACACAAGCACCGCCACTCGCTCCAGTTATAGAAATATATTTTGCGTCATGACCGGTCTGGGCCACTTCATCATTCTCAGATATTCAGGAATTATTTAATATAAGGCAGTAATCTGACTTTTTTTTAATATGTAAGAGTTGTGGGGCAACCACCACCTGAAAATATATTGTAGTGATGACTGAATTTGGCTAAGTTGTCTGTAAACCTCACAAACTTAGTGAACAACAGTAAGGCAACAGTATCTTTAAGACTCGAACTCCCATCTACAAAATAGCTTCAAGCGTAGGATTACTTTAAGAATGACTTAACGTGTTAAAATACTTGACGTTAACCATGTTAGCATGAACAAGTTTAGAAAAGGTTTTAAATTATGCCTAAGGTGTGATGAAAGTCGTTAAGTGCTCTCATCATCAAACAGAGGATGAATGTAGTCTGGGTAATCTGTGTTCAATTTCTTAAAAAAGCTGGTTTTCCATGCAACTCAATCTCTATAACGTCAGATATCCTGAATTACGTGTCGTACGAGGTACATTCAGTGGTATATGTGAAGACTGTCTGCAGAGTGTCTTGCGAATAAAGTCGGTAGTAATGAAGTAATAGATTAAAACGTTATGTTTGACGCTGAAGTCTGACAGTATGTAAGGGGTCCGTAGGCCCTTACTGTAAGTTTGCACACGGCACAGGTCGATAGGGCAAACAATCGATAGTGTCGGGTTGCGAGAGCGAGTGTGAGTTGAGTCAGTTCTCTGGTTGCGGGCCGAGCGGGTGGAGGCCTGTTGATATAATGCAAGGCTGTACCGACAAAGGGAGTGGCCATCGCCGCGGTTTAACCACTTCGTGTTAGAATAATACGGGAAGGTGAAGAAGTTTAATTACGAGAGTGCTCAGTGATATTTTTGTGACGATATTTATTTGGTTTCGCGTCTACCGCGCCGGCATCATTTGGAATGCAGTGTTGGATTGCAGTGTTGGATTGCAGTGTTGGATTACAGTGATTGAATTTGCGTGTGACGATTATGAATAACAAAGAAGCCTGTGCTGAGATTAGCCGCAATTAAATGTGTATGACGAAGGCAGTGGCTGTCTCCTTTTTCTTGTGTTTTAGAGACGAATATAGGTTCTTGATTAATGAAGCTGTGTTGGCGTTCTTCTTGACACCAGACATTTCGTTATTACAGCATTTGGGAAGGACAAAATGGAATGTAACAACTCCGTAGCAGTCAAATCCGATTGCCAGCCCCATTAGGTACACGGTCACATTAATTAATGATTATTTGGGCTGCTATCAGATCCCGATCGAGCGGGATACATAAAATTGGAGTGTTACACCCTTGGCTTTCCGTGAAAGGACTAGTGCAATTTTCGGACGAATAGTAAGAACAATAGGTAATTTAACCCTGCTTAACGCGAGAAAATATTTTTCAATGTTGGATCGGGACAGAGCATAAACTTTAAAATTGCGACAAGCAACAGTGCATTTTTGAACAATATGAAGTAATAATATCTTACGATTGTGACTAAACTATTTCTTCTCGCCATACTTGATAAGAATAATAGTGTCGATAAACTGTGTTGTAATGTGCCAATGCGTAAATCCGCACGAAAAACTGTGAAAAGTGAACACCAAAGAAAGACACGTGTGAACATTAAAATAGCAAAACGAGCCAAGAATTCGTCACGAAAGTTTTTACAAAAGTGTTTAATAGTAATATTGTGACTGGAATTGCTTTTTAAATAGTGAAAATCGGACAGCTTCATGTGGACCCATAAACTGTTATGTGGACGACAATTTATTGTGGCGACGCAATTGTTGAGTGACGTCACGCAGACCAGTGTAGCAGTTGCGCCAAAGAGCTTCGATCCACGAGGTGATTTCACACGTCATCCCAACTACCTGTGCAAGGAGTAGGTCAAGCACAGACGCACTACACCGACGGTCTTCAGCGCGACTTCGAGACACCGAGCGCCGACCTGGCATCTAGCGGCCGAACTACAAACTACGCCCGCCTTCAGCACCACGGAGTGGCCGGCTGAGAACTACGTCGTCCCGCCACAGCGAGCAGCGCGACTTCGAGACGGCGAGCGCCGCGCCGGCAGCGTCACGGAGCGGCCGACGGAGAACTACGACGACTCGCCACAGATCTTCAGCGCGACTTCACGCGGCTCCTGCGGCAGTACAGCGTCACGCCCACTTCAAACGTCAAAACATCGTGACTCGTGGTAACATCAGTTGGTGAGTGAAGACGACTGGTTGACATAACATTAAATTGTAGTGCGCAGTCTTCGCGGTAAATAAACAATTGTAAACGGAAGTTCACATTAGGAAAAAGTGCCCAACTACAGTAATTTCCGAAAAGTTTGCGAAACATACTCTGAAATATAGCATTCTTATTTATGCATACTCCGCTGTCTAAATGGTGACTATACAGATATGCTCATTGTTTTTGGGGATTTTACATTTATAGATTTTATGAGTGGTGTGATTTATCTTGTTTAGAACATTTTACATAAGCTGTGTATGCGAGAATTGATATTTGAAGTTATTAGGTTTTGAGAGTCATTATGTTCAGTACTTATGCATATTGTATCAATTTTGGGATTAACTGAAAATACTGCAGGTACTGTTTCATTAGTTTCATGGTAATTAGGAGTGTTTTGGGTTACTAGAGGTTATTTTATATTACTTACCTGTGCATCAAAAATAAACCAAACATGTCTACTGACGATAAGCAGGTTTGTGAGGCAGTAGTTGAAAGGAAAGAGATAGGACAGGAAGACAGAGATGATTCAGGGATCAGTGATTATGGAGTGTCATTAGATAGCCCATTAGCACATTCAACTAGTTATCCCGAGACACCGGGACAAACGATGAGAGATAAGTCAGTTTCAGAGGATGCAGATATGCGGTCGATGTTGGCAGCCTTGCTAAAAGAAACTAGAGAAAGGGGAGAAATACTCCGAAAATCACTAAAGGAAGATTTACGAGAATCATTAGAGAAGGGTTTACAAGAAAATAACGCATCATTAGAGAAGGGTTTACAAGAAACAAGAGAATCACTAAAGGAAAATTTACAAGAAACTAGAGAAGAGGGAAGAATATTCCGCGAATCGTTAGAGAAAGGTTTACAAGAAACTAATGCATCATTAGAGAAGGGTTTACAAGAAAGTAGAGAAAGCTTAGAAAAGTCGTTTAAGGAAACTCTAACACAAGAGCTCAAAACATCGGAAAGGAAGATAGAATGTCATCTGAAGAAGGAAATGCAGGAGTTACAAGAACGACTGAAGATGGACATCGACGAGAGAGAGAGGAAGTTACAGAAGAGCATAGACCAAGTCCAGGGAGATGTGGAGAAGATGGAAGGAAAGTTGACAAAAAAGATAGAAGACGATGTTGAAGAAACTAAAGCCGAGTTGGGAGAAAGGATCGCCGAGGTGACGCAGATGCAGAAACAATGCAGTGATGCAGTTAAGGGGATAGGAGATAGGCAAAACCAACTGGCTGTCAATCTGAGAAATGCTATAGCCATGCAACGAGAAGAGGATAACAAGAGGGTTGCAATGGAGGTCAGGCAATTACAACAGGGAGTGCAGCAATTGGAGAGCAAGACAGAAGAAATTGATAAACGAATTAGCAATGCCACTTTAACCGTTGGGGAAGGTAGAGTAGTTACCTTAATGAGCAGTGATAATCGGTATGTCCAAAATAATACAGGGCAGAAATTTAGACCAAAAGGAGGGTTGCACCCAATGATATTTATGAAATGGTTAAAAGGAGTTTTCCCAACACATCTTAAAGAATCAGACAAGATTCAATTTGCAATAGATAGAATGGAAGGTGAGGCCTTCACTTGGGGAGTCAGGAAGAAGGAAGGGACTACTAGTTATGATCAGTTTGAAGAGGAATTCTTGAAGAAATACTGATCCAAAAGTCATCAGTGTGCAGCAATTGAAGACCTACTCCACCGCAAGTCACTTAATACATGGAGAGGAACGTTGAGAGAGTTTGCTGAACATTTATGGGAATTGAACGAGACCTTGGAACAACCCCTGAGTGATGACGTAATGATATCAGCCATAAAAAGAAGAATGAGCCGGAGAATGCAAGAAACTGTATCCGGGAGCCTAATTAAAGATAGGGAGGCCTTGATGGAAATACTGGAACAGTTGGAATCTGTTCGATCACAGGAACACAATTAACCTAATGATCAAAACCGAGGGGGAAGTAATGACCCAAGGAATCATTTTGGTAATTCGTCTAATTATAGAGGAAGAGGTGGTGGCCATAGGTACAGGAAGCATGTTGGTGAACGGCAATGGAGAAATGATTGGAGAAGGAGTGAAGAACCAAGAGATCATGAGAGAGGATGGGATAGGCGAATGAATGACACAGTGCATATAGAAGAGGCGGAGAGACCGGAAAACTGAATGACACTCCAGATGAGTGTAAGCGTAGGCTTCCGCGGCCGTTGTCTTCTTCAATAAAATTCTTCAGGGTACCAGACCGCATCGTCATGATTTTAAAATGCGCCAACGTTTCGGCCAGCGTTGCAGCTAGCCTTCATCAGGGCCTTACGTTAACTGCTAAATGAACACATTTGGTTCCTTAAATAGCTGCACGAGAAAACCGTGTCGTTACTTGATTGGCTTTAAAAGGAGGAGGAGTAGGGGTGAAATAAAGCATACCTTTCACCCCTCCTCCTCCTCCTTTTAAAGCCAATCAAGTAACGACACGGTTTTCTCGTGCAGCTATTTAAGGAACCAAGTGTGTTCATTTAGCAGTTAACGTAAGGCCCTGATGAAGGCTAGCTGCAACGCTGGCCGAAACGTTGGCGCATTTTAAAATCATGACGATGCAGTCTGGTACCCTGAAGAATTTTATTGAAGACTCCAATGAGGTCCGGTCAGGAGTGAGAGCTATGAGAACCAGAGTAAACCTACTAAGACACGACAATGGTGGAGATCTGAGAGAAAATCTACTGGAGGAAAGAAGTGGGATTCCCAAAGAACCCATGCTACCCATGATAGGGATCAAGCTATGTGGACTGAATATCGAGGCATTAGTCGATACAGGAAGTGAAGCATGTGCAATATCCAAGAGATTATATGAACAGGTACTAAAAGCAAACATTAGCTTGCCTAGTTTCCCGGTGAGTGGAGTGAGAATTGTGAATGCATTGGGTGCAAGGAGTAAACCTATTAAAGAACAAGTGTTGATTACCTTCGAGATAGAGGGAGAAGAATACGAAGCAACATTTTTGGTGGCGGCTGGATTGAACACATCAATTATTTTAGGGATAGATTGGTTGAATGAAGTTGATGCAGTAGTGAGTTTTGATGAAGGTACTATCAAGGTCAAAGGAAGAAAGGGAGAAGAGAAGAGATTAAAGTTTGATGAGGGGAGTGCAAATGAAGAAGAGGAGGAATTCAGAAGGATAAATTTGTGTCATGAAGAGGAACCCATCATGGGACAAAGGGAAGAGGAACTAGAAGAAGAAGTGTTGATATACCTTGAGGGATTAGCATGAGAGGATAGATATAAAGAGGATATGACACACCTAGATGAGGGGACTAAGAGGAAATTAGCCACAGTATTATACAGGCGTTGTAAGGTATTTTCTCAACGGCCAGGTATCATGAAAGGGGTGGAATGTAAGCTAAAGATTAAGAACCATAAACCGTTCAATATAAAACAGTATTCCATTCCCCAGGCGAAACGAAGAGCAGTAGATGAAGAGATACAGAGGATGATGGACCTTGGTGTTATAGAAAGGGCCAACAGTCAATATAACAACCCCCTATTTGTTGTTGATAAGAAGGATGGAAAGGTAAGGATAGTTTTGGATGCACGAACAGTGAACAAAATCATCGAGCCGGAGCGGGACAAACCTGAGACTATAGAAGAACTGATTCAAAAATTCCGAGGAGCAAAGGTGCTTAGTAGTATCGACTTAACTGATGGTTACTGGCAAATACCATTGGCCGCAGAGTCCCGGCAGTATACAGCATTTACTTATGGAGGAAGGTGCTATCAATTTAGAGTGTTGCCATTTGGGCTTAATGTGTCAGTGTCTGAATTCATTAGAGTGATGGATAAGATACTAGGCGAGGAGTTACTTAAAAAGGTCACCGTCTACGTGGATGACCTCTTGATAGCAAGCGAATCATGGGAAGAACATTTGAATAGATTGGATGCAATCTTGGCAGCTTTTGAAACCGCAGGGGTAACTGTAAACCTGGACAAGTCGGAATTTGGCAAATCAAAGATAAAATTCCTGGGCCATATAATATCCGAGGAGGGTATCTATCCTGATCCTAGAAAAATGGAGGCTATTAGAAATTTTCCGACCCCCCATAGTAAGAAACAGTTGCGAGCATTCTTTGGGGTTTGTGAGTTTTATAGAAAATTTGTCAAAGGATCTGTACTTAATGCCCCGAGTATGAGAGAATTGACCAAGGCGAGGATGTCGTGGCATTGGAGTGCAGAGTGCCAAACCGAGTTTGAGAATATCAAGGAAGCACTATATAGTGCAGACATATTGTACCACCCGGATTTTTCCAAGGATTTTTATTTAGGAGCAGACAGCTCTGACTATGGGCTAGGAATACATTTGTACCAAATAGAGAGGAGCGGAAATGGTGAGAGTGTAAGAACAATAGCGTTCGGTAGCAGAAGTTTAAATGCTTGGGAGAGGAAATATTCGATTACTGAAAGGGAGGCATTGGCAATTGTGTGGGGATTTAAGCGTTTCCGGTATTATTTGGCCGGGAGGCATGTGAAAGTCGTGACTGACCATAAGGCCCTTACATTTCTGACTACAAGCAAGTTGAGGCATAGCAGACTAACGCGATGGGCCCTGGCATTACAGGACTATAAATTCGAGATAATTTATGAACCAGGAGCAACACACATAATAACTGATGCTTTGTCAAGATTACCAGCTGACTCGAGAGGAATGTTGGTGGACAGGCCAGAAGGAGAAGGAGTTAGAATTAACCTGATGAAGGGAGTACAGTATGAAGAATTCATAAGGAAGTTCCTAAAGAATGTGCGCAGGGAACAGAACGAGGACGAGAAATTAAAGACAATTAAAAACAAATACAGGTGTGCAGGAGAGGAAAGAATTCGCACATTTTATTATATTCACAACGGGATACTTTATAAAAGAAACAAGGAGAGTGAGGAGAACTGGAAACTTTGTGTGCCAGAGCATGTGGTAGAAAAATTAATGTGGTATACGCACTATAGCAATGCGCATTATGGACCGAAGAAGTGTCTGGAAAAGTTGAAGTTAGATTGTGCCTTCAACAACATGGGAAGGCGTATATGTAAGATACTGAGTACATATGACACCTGTCAAAAATCTAAAACGACTATAGTACAGCACAAAGGATATATGCATCCAATTGTACCAACAGCAATTAAGGACATAGTTGCAGTGGATCTCTTTGGGCCACTTCCTGCCTCACGTGGGAATTACACACAAATCTTAGTAGTGGAAGAACTGGTTTCCAAGTACATAAAATTCTACCTGTTGAAGCGAGCCACTAGTAGAGCCATCATTAACCATTTTGAGAAAGACTATTTTCAAAAGGTGTGTATTCCTAAGCGAATTTTGAGTGATAATGGGTCACAATTTAGGTCAAAGGAGTGGACAGGGATGCTAAATGAGCACAGAATAGAGCAAATTGCCATTTCTAGGTATAGGCCAGCTACGAACCCAGCAGAACGAACAATGAAGGAATTGAACCGTTTATGCCGAACATACTGTCATAGGAAGCATGGTTCATGGAAAGAATATCTGGAAGAATTTGAGCGGGTCAGGAATCACCTCCCACATGATTCTACAGGGTTTGCACCATGTGAAGTATTGCTCAATCAAGAACCCGATAGCATTTTTCGTGAGTTGTTAGTCTACCCACCAGGAAGTTCATTGACTTGGGAAAGGAAATTGGAGCTAGTGGAATTGAGTATGAAGGAGAAGGCTAGGAAAAGACAGGAAAGACACGACAAGCTAGTGAAACCGATAACTTACCGAGTGGGAGATTTGGTACTAGTAAAGGTTCATGCAAAATCAAAGAAAATAAACTCTGAAATACATAAATTCAACCACGTTTATAAGGGACCATACAGGATTATAAAAATTGGTCATCCTAACACTGTGGAGTTGGAATATGCACGGACAAAGAGAGTGCATGGTGAGGAACATGTGGAAAACATAAAAAGGTACTACTCACACGACAACAAGAATAACCCAGATGAGGAAGGGGAACTCGATTAGAGCAAATGTCTGAAATGAGAGTGATCAAGCTCCTTGATGTAGTTGGATAGGACATGTTTAGAACAATTTAGTTGTTAAACGGACATTTGAAAAAGGAAAATGTTTATTTACATTGTGTTTTCTGATGTAATATAACTAGAACTTCATAGTTCATATCGACGATTACCTGAGAATGGGTGTAAAAACCTGTAACAACTCAATTATAGTATAATAATTCATATGTCATGTGTTTAAGTAATAATTTTTGATTGTATGTTGTGTGTTTCATTCAATATTGGACTATAGAGGACTATTGCTGTTTGATATTAAAAAATTGTAATTTGGACAATGCCATGTTTATGAGGTGTAATAACCTTTTGTGGAATATTATTGTGGAGGCAGCCCACTACCGGAGTCGAGGGATTATTTGGTGAATTGTAATTTCATTAATTATTTACACTGTGTGTTTTGTTCAAATGTAGCAATGTTTGATTCCCTTGCCGATTCTTTTCACCTGTGGCTCCAAAGAGGTTTTCGAGGGCGGGGATGTAAGGGGTCCGTAGGCCCTTACTGTAAGTTTGCACTCGGCACAGGTCGATAGGGCAAACAATCGATAGTGTCGGGTTGCGAGAGCGAGTGTGAGTTGAGTCAGTTCTCTGGTTGCGGGCCGAGCGGGTGGAGGCCTGTTGATATAATGCAAGGCTATACCGACAAAGGGAGTGGCCATCGCCGCGGTTTAACCACTTTGTGTTAGAATAATACGGGAAGGTGAAGAAGTTTAATTACGAGAGTGCTCAGTGATATTTTTGTGACGATATTTATTTGGTTTCGCGTCTACCGCGCCGGCATCATTTGGAATGCAGTGTTGGATTGCAGTGTTGGATTACAGTGATTGAATTTGCGTGTTACGATTATGAATAACGAAGAAGCCTGTGCTGAGATTAGCCGCAATTAAATATGTATGACGAAGGCAGTGGCTGTCTCCTTTTTCTTGTGTTTTAGAGACGAATATAGGTTCTTGATTAATGAAGCTGTGTTGGCGTTCTTCTTGTCACCAGACATTTCATTATTACAGCATTTGGGAAGGACAAAATGGAATGTAACAACTCCGTAGCAGTCAAATCCGATAGCCAGCCCCATTAGGTACACGGTCACATTAATTAATTATTATTTGGGCTGCTATCAGATCCCGATCGAGCGGGATACATAAAATCGGAGTGTTACAAGTATGAACAAAGAAAATGTAGTAAGTGATAAACTTTTTGCGTTTCATAATTTTGTGAAGGTGTGTAAGCGAGATAAAGTTTCATAAAGGTATGAAATAATGTGTACAGTTTGTTGGGAATCATTTTCATGTTCTCATTCTCAGGTGTTGGATGAATGTAATACAGGTATCAATGATACGATTCGCTCATGACATTGCTATCCTGAGTGGAAGTGAAGAAGAATTACATAACCTGCTGAATGGAATGAACAGTGTAATGAATCGAAGAAAGGCGAAAGTACTGAGAAGTGTCAGAAATGAGAACAGCTAGAAACTTAACATCAGGACTGACGGTCACGAGGTAGGTGAAGTTAAGGAATTCCTCGCCAAGAGAAGCCTACTTGTATCAAAAAGATGCTCAACTTGAGAAAGATACTTCTGAGTAGGTACGTTTGGAGCAGGCATTGTGAGGTAATGAAACACAGACTGTGGGGAAATCGGAACAGAAGGGAATCGAAGCATTTGAGTTGTGGTGCTGCAGGTTAATATTGAAAATTAAATGGACTAATGAGATAAGGAATGAGGAGGTTCAGCGCAAAGTCGGAGAAGAAAGGAATATGTGGAAAACACTGACAAGGACATCTGTTTAGACATCAGGGAACGAATGACGTCCAATATACTAGAGTACTAGACGGAGCTGCAGAGGGTGAAAACTGCAGAGGAAGACAGAGGTTGGAGTACGTCCAGGCCACTCAGAAAACTGATGACTCAAAAAAAAGTATATATATACATTAAAAGGTTGCCTTGAATATATTACAGCATCATTTAAAATTTTTAAATCTGGTTAATAAATAGGCGAAACATCAAAAATAAGTGTTTGTTGCCCCCAGAAGGTGTCAGGTAAGCATACTGCAAATCGTATTTCGTTACGGATTAGTCGTTTGGTAAAGAAGATGTGCGACATTCCCTTTTAGTCCCGGTATTGAGGGAACGCGCTTTATTCCGTTGTCCACATTATAGTACGTTGTAACTGCATACATTCTGTGTCATATACTGTCAAGAAGGGAAGAGGAGCTGCGGTGATCCCAATGGGGATTACTGAGCGGATTGATCCAGCCCATGAAACAACGGGCGTTCTTAGCGGAAACCTTCCTCAGTTTCAATTAGGCGGGGCACGTTCGAAGTCCCTCGCCGCCCATCACCGAGTAACTAATAGGACGGCAAACAATAACATCTCGAGGCGGCGGGGCAGCGAGGCCTTTCTAGGGATCAGCCGAGCTCGTGGGCGGCTTTCATAAGGTCGGCCACTCGCCGACGCCGGCGCCGCCACTGCCACCGCCACAGGCACGCGGTGGGCGTCGGGCGTCCCAGCTAACTCCGCCGACACACAAAAAACTGAATCGTTGCGGCGTCGGCGGCCGGGTTTCACTGCTCGCAGCGTGTTTACTTTGTAAGGATCGACAGAAACAAACAGGCGGTGACGAAGGCGCCTTTATTGGCTTTTATATTTTCGCTCGTCCGCTGACACCACGACAGATATTGCGAGCAGATCTGTGTTTGTTCACGTCTGGTGGTGGAGAGCTTCGAGGGCTCGGAGGCTGCTCCGAGATGCCGTGGACGTTGGTGTGCTCTGAGGCCACACTGCCACACCATCAACTCTCAATGGCCAAGGCCGTGGTTCACGCCGAGTTATCAGACGATTCGTCTGAAACTTACGTGTACTTAAAGAACTGATACGGTGCCCATTTGTCTTCTAATGACAAGATTGGGAATCGTGTGCAGTAACCTCGAATTGTATTTGTCTGCGTATATGTACGTTACTTCTGAAATACAGTGTGATCCAAAGCTCCGTTAACATTTGAAATATTCAGTACTTCTTGGAAAAATGTACTCTACTGGCCAGTAAAATTGCTACATCACGAAGATGACGTGCTACAGACGCGAAATTTAACCGACAGGAAGAAGATGCTCTGATATGCAAATGATTTGCTTTTCAGAGCGTTCACAAAAGGTTGGCGCCGGTGGCGACACCTACAACGTGCTGAAATGAGGAAAGTTTACAACCGGTTTCTCATACACAAAAAGCAGTTGACCGGCGTTGCCTGGTGAAACGTTGTTGTGATGCCTCGTGTAAGGAGGAGAAATGTGTACCATCACGTTTCCGACTTTGATAAAGGTCGGATTGTTGCCTATAGCGATTGCGGTTTATCGTACCGCGACATTGCTGCTCGCGTTGGTCGAGATCCAACAACTGTTAGCAGAATATGGAAGCGGTGGGTTCAGGAGGGTAATACGGAACGCCGTGCTGGATCCCAACGGCCTCGTACCACTAGCAGTCGAGATGACAGGAATCTCATCCGCATGGCTGTAACGAATCGTGCAGCCACGTCTCTATCCCTGAGTCAACAGATACGGACGTTTGCAAGACAACAACCATCTGCACGAACAGTTTGACGACGTTTGCAGCAGCATGGCTTACCAGCTCGGAGACCATGGCTGCGGTTACCCTTGACGCTGCATCACAGACAGGAGCGCTTGCGATGGTGTAATCACCGACGAACCTGGGTGCACGAATGACAAAACGTCATTTTTTCGGAAGAATCCAGGTTCTGTTTACAGTATCATGATGGTCGCATCCGTTTTTGGTGACATCGCGGAGAACGCACATGGGAAGCGTGTATACGTCATCGCCATACTGGCGTATCACCCGGCGTGATGGTATGGGGTACCATGGGTTACACGTCTCGGTCCCCTATTGTTCGCATTGACGGCACTTTACACAGTGGACGTTACATTTCAGATGTGTTACGACCTGTGGCTCTACACTTCTTTCGATCCCTGTGAAACCCTACATATCAGCAGGATAATGCACGACCGCATGTTGCAGGTCCTGTACGGGCCTTTCTGGATACAGAAAATGTTCGACTGCTGCCCTGGCCAGCACATTCTCCAGATATCTCACCAACTGAAAACGTCTGGTCAATGGTGGCCGAGCAATGGGCTCGTCACAATACGCCAGTCACTACTCTTGATGAACTGTAGTATCGTGTTGAAGCTGCATGGGCAACTGTACCTGTACACGCCATCCAAGCTCTGTTTGACTCAATGCCCAGGCGTATCAAGGTCGATATAACGGCCAGAGGTTGTTGTTCTGGCTACTGATTTCTCAAGATCTATGCACCCAAATTGCGTGAAAATGTAATCACATGTCAGTTCTAGTATAATATATTTGTCCAATGAATACCCGTTTGTCATCTGCATTTCTTCTTGGTGTAGCAATCTTAATGGCCAATAGTGCATATAGTAAAGTAGAAGTTGGCGGACAAATTTGAAACGTCATGTGGTTTTATTGAAACCAAGGAAGTACACAAAGCAAGCAACGGATGGCGCTTCATATTACACAAAACTAGTAATTAGCGTAACATTTGATTTTTAGTAAAGACGATGTTCTTTGTAACACATGTTCAGCATTTTGTCCATCATTCATCACAAGTACCTGTGGTCGATTTGCAAAGTTGTGAAGAGCACTGTACAGCATATCAGCAGGGATGGTGATAAGTTGCCGTCGGATGTTGTCTCTTAGATTCCCTAATGTTATCGGACGATCGCGGTAGACTCGACTTGACAAAACCCGACAACCAATAACCACACGGGCTGCAGTGTGGGGACCAGGGACGTCAACCATGACAGACGAGGCGGCTATGCACGCGATCCGCACCAAATGATGTGGAAATGTTATCTTCCACAGGAGTAGCAACATGGGATGGAGCGCCATCCTACACAGAAGTCGCACCTCCCAGCAGGCGTTTATCAGCCAGACCAGGGATGATGCAATTCTGTAACATATCGGCATACCTCGCACTCGTCCCGCTGACAATCTGAAAGGCAGCAAGCCGCATTTACTCGCTGAAAAAGGGTCTCATTACGACTGATGTGGTAAACCCACACCACGCGGTGACTTTCCTGTCTTGCATTGGGATTTTCATGACAGTTCTAGTATTTTCGGTAGTCCAGATTTTTCGGTTCTGGGTGTTGACAGACGCTCGGAGTTTGAAATATTCGTCGTCGGTCAACAACACGTTAGAGAACCAAAGGTCGTCGTCCTCATTTTTTGAAATGCATACACCGAAAATGCTCTCCGCGTCACTAAATCGCTGGTTAACAGTTTATGATTACACTGGATTTTATATAGTCAGTATTGAAGGATGCATCTTAGTACTGTCCAGCTTTATCTGTTGACCAGTATTTGTACCTTTTTTTTGTTTCAGCTAAACCCCATGTCATTTCAGGCATATGGGTGAAGTTTTATCTCTCTGTCGAGATTATTCCGTGAGTCAGTACATTTTCAAATGTTAACGGGGTCCACCCCGTATAGAAGAATGACAATACCACTTCCTTTGCCGTTGTTGCTCCGACATTAGTGACCTTCACACGGACGTCGTACCTTCTCTCGAAAATCTGATAACGTACTGTGTGATGGACGACCATGTGTGTACAATAAAATATAATGAGTTTTATATTTGTAACAATGATAAAACACCCATGAACCGAAACACTATGATGTCCTGCTCAGTAGCGATTTGGTCCACCTTTCGAACGCAGTGTCACAGCGATTCTGCGTGGTAGAGTACAACTCTTCGCTAGGTACTTCTCTGTCTGCTAGGTTTCCGGTGCTGTCTACCATCCCATGGTTACGAACACTACGCGCAGTTCACGTAACGTAGGGCCGGTCGATTGAGGGCCCGAAGCGGAGGCCTGATTGCATCTCAGGTCAATGAGGTTCCCATCAGGCAAATTTATTGTTGTAATTATTGTTGTATTTATTTGGACTATCTAGGTAATCAAACCAACGCAGTAAGTTTCTATCTTTATTTCGATGATACGTATCCTGCTGAAAGATGCCACCGTCCCTGGGTAAGACATGAAGAATGAATCGATGCAGATGGCCCACAATAATGTTGCAGTGGTTCACAGCTGTCAGGGTCTCTTCGATCACTACCGCAGGCCTCATAAAAGCCCAAGGGAATGCCCCTATGCTATAATACTGCTTCAAACGCCAATTGTCTGCGGTGCGGTGCTGGTTAGAACTCTTGTCCAAGACAAGGATTTTCACAGTGTACCAGGCCGACAGATTTGCCGGGTTCGTAGTGATTAGTTCTACACTCCTGGAAATTGAAATAAGAACACCGTGAATTCATTGTCCCAGGAAGGGGAAACTTTATTGACACATTCCTGGGGTCAGATACATCACATGATCACACTGACATAACCACAGGCACATAGACACAGGCAACAGAGCATGCACAATGTCGGCACTAGTACAGTGTATATCCACCTTTCGCAGCAATGCAGGCTGCTATTCTCCCATGGAGACGATCGTAGAGATGCTGGATGTAGTCCTGTGGATCGGCTTGCCATGCCATTTCCACCTGGCGCCTCAGTTGGACCAGCGTTCGCGCTGGACGTGCAGACCGCGTGAGACGACGCTTCATCCAGTCCCAAACATGCTCAATGGGGGACAGATCCGGAGATCTTGCTGGCCAGGGTAGTTGACTTACACCTTCTAGAGCACGTTGGGTGGCACGGGATACATGCGGACGTGCATTGTCCTGTTGGAACAGCAAGTTCCCTTGCCGGTCTAGGAATGGTAGAACGATGGGTTCGATGACGGTTTGGATGTACCGTGCACTATTCAGTGTCCCCTCGACGATCACCAGTGGTGTACGGCCAGTGTAGGAGATCGCTCCCCACACCATGATGCCGGGTGTTGGCCCTGTGTGCCTCGGTCGTATGCAGTCCTGATTGTGGCGCTCACCTGCACGGCGCCAAACACGCATACGACCATCATTGGCACCAAGGCAGAAGCGACTCTCATCGCTGAAGACGACACGTCTCCATTCGTCCCTCCATTCACGCCTGTCGCGACACCACTGGAGGCGGGCTGCACGATGTTGGGGCGTGAGCGGAAGACGGCCTAACGGTGTGCGGGACCGTAGCCCAGCTTCATGGAGACGGTTGCGAATCGTCCTCGCCGATACCCCAGGAGCAACAGTGTCCCTAATTTGCTGGGAAGTGGCGGTGCGGTCCCCTACGGCACTGCGTAGGATCCTACGGTCTTGGCGTGCATCCGTGCGTCGCTGCGGTCCGGTCCCAGGTCGACGGGCACGTGCACCTTCCGCCGACCACTGGCGACAACATCGATGTACTGTGGAGACCTCACGCCCCACGTGTTGAGCAATTCGGCGGTACGTCCACCCGGCCTCCCGCATGCCCACTATACGCCCTCGCTCAAAGTCCGTCAACTGCACATACGGTTCACGTCCACGCAGTCGCGGCATGCTACCAGTGTTAAAGACTGCGATGGAGCTCCGTATGCCACGGCAAACTGGCTGACACTGACGGCGGCGGTGCACAAATGCTGCGCAGCTAGCGCCATTCGACGGCCAACACCGCGGTTCCTGGTGTGTCCGCTGTGCCGTGCGTGTGATCATTGCTTGTACAGCCCTCTCGCAGTGTCCGGAGCAAGTATGGTGGGTCTGACACACCGGTGTCAATATGTTCTTTTTTCCATTTCCAGGAGTGTATTTTATGAGGACGCCACCATGGGACGTCACGGCGAAACGATCGGTCCAGTTGGCGGATGCAGCTCCGGTTTCCCACTACGAAGCCGGCAGCCGGATGGTGCGCTGGGTTCTTAGTTGGAAATGTTATAACATGTCTGCGGGTCGAGAAGTCGGCACGATGCCGGGTCCTGGGAGTTTAATCAGTCGCGTCTGAGTCGTTGTACGAGCTAGATTTTGGTGTTCACGATGACTGCTGAATTCAGTATTGAGTGTGAGGTTTTGATTACGTTGGTGAAGAAACGACGACTCTTTTGGCTAAGACAACCAAAGAATAATGGACAAACGACTGACTTTGGAAGCTTGGAAGGAGAAAATCCCTACTTCGTCGATATCCCGGAGATGCTGCGTCCCAACGCTCGCGCGCCGTGTATAAATACCACGTTCAAACTCACTTCAATCTTGATAACCTACCATTGTAGCAGCAGTAACCGATCTAACACCTGCGCCAGACATATTTTGTTTTATATAGGCCTAGCCGACCACAGCGCCGTACTATGCGTATTTTAATACGCATGTGTATACCAGTCTCTTTGGTACTTCAGTATAGTTTCAATACGTGTATTTTCCCTGCTGCCTGTGATGTTGTAGAACACCGCATGGCAAGGGGCGCAGCTTACTCAACACTCTTAAGGTGATAACCATCGCTACTTGGAAAATGGAGGACAGATCATCTCTGAGCTGTGTGAAGTGCTGATTACGATAGCAAACTTTAGTGAATTTTAAGTATGTTAAATTGGGCATGTGCACTTCTGTGGAATACACGGTTTTGTTAAAACGGTAAACTTTCATCTAATTATCATAGTTATCAACTCCTTTTCGATTATACCAGTAAATAGAGCATTTTACTCCAGGTCGGCGAGCTGGATTGTGGACTGGGGATTAGGTTAACCAGGTTTCTCGATTACTTTCTGGCTGTTCGCACAAATAACTTTTTCATATGACAAGGGAAGCGGAATTTAAAACTGTAGAAACGCATATTAAATGCACTAAAAACAAGCAAACACTCATGGAGAAATAACAAAACTTCTAACGCACCGCCACATAAGGTGGAGATGGACGCGACTTTCGTTTGTTCGGCATGTAGTCCACACAGTTCTGGAGACAGTAATATAATGACTCTTAGTCGAAAACCTCACTTAATGGTTGTTACTAGAGCAGTTCCTCCACTTAAGTAGTTTCAGGAGACCAAAATCCTCTCCTGTCAGCGCTTGGACTTTCGAGTATGCTATCGAGATACTTATCATAGGACTTTCATTATTGTGCTATGGCAGTTTACGACTTGCGCGTTAGCTTTAATATCAGAAAAATGGGTCATTTTACAGTTAGTGATGGATTATGACGCATTTCGGTGGTTTGGTTCGTTGGATGTATCTGAGGCCATCCTTCTATTACAGATGTTAGGAAGTTAAATGAGATGCTTTTTGGACACGTTTTCAAACAACTGATTGTCCAGTTCATTAACTGCTCCACAAGAGTAACAATGATGTTGGAATACAAGTTACAAAATTCATCATGAAACGCAGATGAAACTAGAGGAAACCAAACTAGACACCATATATGCAGGAAGGGGAGAGCAACCTGCGCTACATCCCTCCAAAGGCAGAAAATAGCAAAAGATTTGTCGAAATTATTTTGAGTGCAGATGAAAGGGAATATACCAAGGCGAGTAACAAAACCTTCTATTACTGGCCGGTGTGGGACGAGCTTACACAACACACTACAGAGCTTACCAGGAGGCTGGCAAGACAGAAATCGGTAAACAGATGCTACGGAGAACTAAGCGAATGCCGTAAACAGAAATAAGATTAGCTGACCACCTAACTGAGCTTTACCCATTCGAGTAAAAATTCTTGGATGCTCCTAAGGAAACTGGGGACATTAATCTGCTACTGCAGTCCGGAGCAGAGGTTAAAAACATCCTGGTAAATGGCATCACACATTAAATGGCACGCTGAAAAAAATCCTCCTGCCCGCAATACCAAAAAGCCAGACACCCCATGAGCTAAAAAAAGTGATAAAGAGATTCAGAAGACAACAGCCATCAGGTTGCTTCAGTGAATAGGACATAAATGAGACCACAGAAACTCTAAAAACTGTAAAAGCAGCAAGGCTGTATGGAATATTACTAGTACTTCTAAAACAGCTAACAAACCAGGGAAAGACTTGGCTGAAAGAATCAAATAAGAAACTGCTGAACACGGGGAAAATTCCTCCTCAGTTTAAAACTGCACTTACGTAGGCAGTCATAAAACCCGGAAACCTCCGGAAGGTGCTTTTTCCTATCGCCCGATTGCACTGCTAAGTGTTACCTTCAGATCACTCCTAATTCTGAATAGGATTCGGGATGATACACGCAAATCAACTCCTACATTTCAGGACGGCTTCAGGAGTTATCGGAACTGCTGACTCTAATGTTCTACATGAAGGATGGATTCCAAAGTGAACTAAAACCATCCGTAATTTTAGTCCTCCTGACGGTAGAGTACGACAAGGTCTGGTTGGAGGGATTACGGATAAAATTGAAGCAGTGCGTCCAAAGTAAGACCCTCAGTATACCTGTCAAAATCATATTAACCAACCGGTGCTTTAAAGTTAGCATCAAATATAGACAAGAAGACCATTCACCATGAAAAAATAGCGTTCCATAAGAATTTGTGCTACACGCAATGCTCTTCAGATTGAACACCAGTGGCCTACGATATACAAACAGCAAAAATTTTACTATGAGGACGACTTGGCGAAAGACACAAACCAAAACACTTCAAGAAAAGCTGCTCTTTCCGAAGAATTATAAGAATTATAAATACCGAATCAATGTTATAAAACGCGAACAATCTGTCAAATCCATCTACGACACAGGCCTGCATCTCCATTCAAAAATCCGAATAACCAATCAACAACTCAGGATCTGGTTTTGCCAGAATTGTGTTAGATGCAGTTCCTACCCTAAATATTACGGCATTACGTTAGTCAGGATCCGTAACAATATAGACGGAAGTTTGCTGGAACCTGTGTCATCCACCAAATGCACTGCGCCTCTGACCACGGTACGTACATCTACTGACTCAGTACTGCGACCACGGAAATCCATTCCCTGACTGCATTCTATCAGTAATACCACAAGCAGAACTTGGATCCACCGTAAAGTAACAGACGAAGATTACTATTGAGAACAGTTGCAGAACCGGCATTCGAGGCTGACTGCAGACCGATTTTACTGCCGCTAATGTACGTTTCGCTTAAGGGCCATGAAGATAAGGTTAGAGAGATTCGCGCTAGTACGGAGGCATATAAACAGTGGTTTACCCCTCGCCCATTTGAGAGTGCAATGGCAAATGAAATGTAGATGTACAGGGTACCCTTCGCCACGCACAATGTCGTGGCTTGCGGAGTATGTATCTAGATGTAGATGTAGAAGTGTCCACGTTTTATGTAAAAATTTCTAAAAATATATGCCGTTTGACGCACCGTAATATTCTTTATCTGAAGAACTAACAATACATTTAACTAAGTTTCAATGCGTTATACAGCTCTTAAATACCTAGCATGAGAAATATTTTAAAAAACGGCGTGAAAGACAGTCTCACGTCTAACAACAATAAAATTGTAGGAAATGGTGAACTCTAGTGCGTATTCTGTCATGTGATAAAAGAAACTAGAATCAATCGTCAGATTGAAGTATAGAACACAAAACATCGTATGTTCGTAGATACACTTCCTTCAAACCACAAAACTCTCCCCTAATAATAATTACTCATTGACATTTATGCATAAGAACATTACAGACCACATGGAAGCTAGCATACTGAGATTAGCTGGGCTGTAAGTTTCTGCCAAATGATGAAGCCTCCATTTCAAAAATGGTTCAAATGGCTCTGAGCACTATGGGACTCAACTGCTGAGGTCATTAGTCCCCTAGAACTTAGAACTAGTTAAACCTAACTAACCTAAGGACATCACATACATCCATGCCCGAGGCAGGATTCGAACCTGCGACCGTAGCGGTCTTGCGGTTCCAGACTGCAGCGCCTTTAACCGCACGGCCACTTCGGCCGGCGAAGCCTCCATTTCCGATTACGTCACCATAGCTAGTAAATCACCACAATAGATGCTCTGGAGATGCTCCGCATCACAACCTCTGCCGTCCTCTGGTCACCTTCTACCACTTCTACACTAGTACCCAGTGGTCTGCGGTACTGCCAGAACTAGCTCAGTAAGCATGAGTGAATGACGAAATCATGTGTGGTTCTCAAATATCCACAGCAACGAGATGGAAAGCGAAAAACGCTATGAATGCCGCCTATTCCACAGATGTTAATGACTACCTATGAGGAGAGGGAAGGATGTAGGCATCGAAGCAATGAAATTTCACTCTTTTGGTTTTATGACATCAATATGTAAATTTTTGAAACATTACCATTCAAAATCATGGACCGCTAAGCTACTAATTATGGAAATTGAAAGGCACGGTAACAAACAAATAAAGTAGGAGAGATGTAATTACAATAGTAAATAATATGGAATTGCGCCAGCCGCCTCATAATGTATGGTAGGTGTACCAAAAAGTCGTTTGCTGGGTCCCAGGAAATAAGAAGTCTCAATGATGAGTTAGAAAGCACAGCTGAATATTGCAGAATATAAAACAGGAGGAAGTGTGGTAAACTGCTTAATCCACCAGTGGATGCGAAATCGCTGATGATGATGTTGATGCTGATGATCTTCTCCTTCTGCAGACTCGGGTTTGCCCTGATGGTCGGCCTCATTCCGTGGATGTACTGGAACAGCTGTTACCCCACCTATTTGGTGGTCTTCGGGGCAGTCGTTTCTCTTGCGGTCGACCATGATTATAAATTTTAACTCATCTTGTGGGGACCGTCCTTTCCACATGATTCTTAAAATTTGTTTTCTTGTATACATACATTTATTCATGTTTTGTATTCCACAGCGATCCCTTAGCGATACATTTTTTTCTCCTGTCCCCCGTGTTTACGACATGGGTCTTTCTTAGTACCCTCATTTCCATTGCCGTTCAGTTTTGTTTTGTCTTTCTTCGCTTCCGCTCTACATTCTGCTGCATACGTGGTAATGGGACGCAGTGTTGTTTCATACATTTTTATTTTCCCCTGGATTATTACACATTTTTTCCTCCATACAGCACTTTGAACGCATCCAGCTAACCTTACTGCCTTTGTTCTTGGTTTCTCACTTTCATGTTTCACTCTTTATAACTGATGAAAACGATACATAGATGATTAAAACTCATAATTTGTTCAATAGACACCACCAACTTCTACTTTACGTTTTATGCGTGTTTTGATATTACGATACTCTTTGACATTTCAGATGAGATTGTTTAGCTGTTTTATTCAACTGATCAAGCTAATTTGCAAATTAGCCTCATTATCTGCAGTCAGTGCAGCGTTACCAGCATAAAATATAGTCGTCTTGAGATTGAAACTCCTCTGCCCTGTCTATTTAAAAATAAATTGATTTTTAAATGGGATCCATCTTGAGAAAACTTCTGTTTTGGTGAAGACACATTCCAGTCAAAATCAAATTTATAACGTACTAACATAGTGCTCGCTGCTTCTTGGCGTAGACCTTTGTCTTCAAAGATTGTTATTGATTTTCTTTTTTTGTATTGTACATAAATTGCAATGCCTTGTAAAATTTTCACGCTAATTAATGTTATAGGAGCATTGTGTTTTCCGAATGCATTTATGACCAAAAATGTATATTCACCCAGTGGGGGTTGAATTTCTTGAAACAGTGGAACACGTAATTTTTTGTTTCTGACAGAAAAGCCAAATACAAATTTTCGTAGATTTAACTTTGAAATTGCTTAAGCACTTCTGTAACAATAATAACTTATTTTCAAAAAGATTTCACCCACTATTTTAACCCCTTAGTGATTTAATATCCAAAAACGCTGAAACACGTATTTTCTTTTATTGCTGACTGAGACATCTAATAGCAATTTTGGTAGTTCTAGCTTCAAGAATGCCTTAATAGCAACATATTTTCAAAAAGTCTTCCCTCCTCTGTTTCACCCACTCATGAGCGGGATTTCGAATTGTTCTTTCTTAAACTACGCCTACAACATTAGTCCACCATTCCTAGTTACAAGTTTCGTATCCTTAGCGGTTTGGGCTGGGCGAGAATCAGTCAGCGAATTAGTCTGGTCCTATTTCACCCACTTAGGGGTACAACGTCCAGAAACAGTGGAACACATATTCTTTCATTTCAGACCGAAAAGCCAAATATCCGTTTTCTAAGATTTACCTCTACAAACGCTTTCGTAATGAAATATTTTCATTCATCATTTCACAAGTATGGAATCACCATAAACATTAAAACACGTGTTTCTTTTGTAAGTAGGCTGTTTAGGTTTTTTTATTGGTAACGCCACCTCTGTATGAAAATCACTGGCTGTGCTGTGTGCAGTCTGTGGCTGCTTTGCATTGTTGTAATACTCGCCATTGTAGTGTTAGGCAGCTGGCTGTGTACAGCGCGTAGCGTTGCGCAGTTGGAGGTGAGCCCCCAGCAGTGGTGGATGTGGGGAGAGAGATAGCGGAGTTTTGAAATTTGTCATGAACTGCTATATTTATATATGATGATATCAAGGTAAATACATTGTTTGTTCTCTATTAATATCTTTTTTTGCTAACTATCCCTATCAGTAGTTAGTGCCTTCAGTAGTTTGAATCTTTTATTTAGCTGGCAGTAGTGGCGCTCGCTGTATTGCAGTAGCTTGAGTAGCGAAGATTTTTGTGAGGTAAGTCATTTGTGAAAGGTATAGTTTAATGTTAGTCAGGGCCATTCTTTTGTAGGGATTATTGAAAGTCAGATTGCGTTGCGCTAACAAAATATTGTGTGTCAGTTTAAGCCCAGTCACGTGTATAATTGTTAAAAGGGGACGTTTCACTTTATTTCTAACCAAGAAACCAAATTCAAATGATCATAGACTAAGGTTTTAAAAATGCTTTCATGTTGAAATATGTTCATTAAATATTTCATCCCCTTTTTCATTCATTTAAAGACTGAATTAAAAGAAAAAGAACCTTGGTATACGACACGTAAAATACGTATATGATCAGCACCCTCCGAAATTTCTGGTTCTTATCCTTAGTGGTTTGAGCTGAGCGAGGAAGAGTCGGTCAGTCAGGACATGGTCTTTTATACATGTAGATAAGAAATATTATTTACTACTTTATTTACCACCTCATACTCTAGTCTCTTTCTTACGGCACCAATGATATGGTTCAACACTGTATTTACTTTGTATTATGAAGACGATTATTCTTATTATTATAGCAGTCTGTGGTCTATTAACAAACTGTTAAGGAAATTACGACGAAAATAGCTGTAAATTGTCTGTGTAACTGTGGCTATACAACATCCCAAGCTGCGATGTAGGAGACAGCTTTCGGCGCAGTAGCGTACCCATGGCGCTCAGCTTAATTTCATGTCCCAGCGGATACCCTCTGTCTACATCATCGACCGCCTGCACGCCACGGCCAGCGCCACTGTGGACTATGTGAAGCGTTCCGTGAATATTTCCGATACTGGCGTCTGCCAAGGGCGGCTCGGGCGCACACGGCGAGGTGTAATACGCACTGGCCCTGGAGAACGGCGGCTGCGAGGCGCATGGTTAATGGTCTCTTCTGCGCCCGTTCATCACTCCAGATGCGCAGCTCCAAGGGCGTATTGCCGAGCGAAGAGCGCTGTTGCGGAGATCCACACTCCACCTAGAAAGAGAAAAATCTTCGCCATCTAAATTAGCATCGAGCCCTGTCAGACATACAGACGTGTCAGTTCAGTAGAAGATTTAAAAAAAAAAAATAGAAAGTATAGTGGATATTGGCTAGTAGCAAATAATAGATAACACTTTTATAGACCAATATAAGTTTAAAAACATAAATTCTTGTCCTGTTGAGAATGGCCTTTCTGATCATGGTGCTCAGATAGTTACAGTATATGACATAGCTACATTCAGTAATTCAAAACTACCCTCCAAATTTGTGCGTTATAACGTATCTTTTACGTTGGGATAAAATTATTTTATTTTTTGTTAGATGTTTTCGATAAATAGCTGAATAAATTGCAGTTAGGAATAATTTAACTAAGCGGAGTAGAGAAGATAAAGTCAAAGAGATGTTCATTGGGCGGACGTTGTCGTAATGTAACGTCATTGCGTTGTTCGGTTGTTAAAACAAGTCGTTTGTGTTCCGTTTCGCTGTTCGGTCTTGCGCGTATCTGAAAGGAATTAATTCGGGGACTATAATAAACTTGCACATAATAGTTACGATTCGATGTTCCGACAAAAGGGGTTAACGTCAGTGTTAATTTGAATTGTGGGCGACAAGATTAGTTTTGACTGATACGTGAAAACCGACGTAACGAAACTTGTTCGCATATCATCCTTGAACGTGACTTTTTATTTAATTAACGATTGCGGGCTCATTAAAAGCTATTATCTCATGTTTAGGATCAATCCCTCTTTCCTCCTAGATAGTGAACATTCATTAACATTTACGTCATAAGAAAAAGGATTATTAATAAAAGTGATGTTAAACGACAATTACGTGTTATTCCATTAGTGCGGAACTACGTAATATCTCTGAAATGACGTTGATGTATAATTTGTGTTAAATACTGAACTGAGATAGGAAGTAAATTGAAATTAGTGAACACTTGATACTGAGACTATAGAAGCAGAAGCGCTTAAGGTTTCTCTTCTCTAAAATGGCAAAATAGGTACGACCTTTAACTCAATAGTCGACATTATGTATTGCAGAGACATTAGCATTTCATACTTATTTTGATGACGCGCTGTTAAACAACGGAACGTTGAATCTCTGTACGAGTAATAAAATTAAATCTAAAAACATAATTAATAACGGCGAACTCCGCTTTAACAAACTGTATTGCGTGTCGTCATCGGGCAATAACTGCTCAACCCTGGAGACTTGTGTGGTGAACTTAGAAGTCGGGCATATAGAACAAACTTAAAAATCCATTCAAGCTACAGTGGAGTCGGCACAACACGACGTGGGCAGTTATAGCGTCCAATTAATGACTCAACAATTAGAAATTGCAGTTAAAATCTTCGGCAGTTAGATTGGGATGAGGTGTACAAGGAACCCCAAGCTAATTTAAAATATATCTCATTTCACGATACACTTTTAAGAGAATTTGGAAACTGTTTCCTCAAGAAAGTAGTGAAATCTAATTATAAGAAACCATTCAAAAACCTTGGCTTACTAAAGGAATAAAAATATCTTGTAACCACAAAAGGGAACTGTATCTAGCAGCAAGAATGATGAATGACCCAGAAACAGCCAAATATTATAAAAACTACTGTGCTACAATAAGAAAGGTTATTAAAAAGTCCAGAAGCATGTGTATCATGTCTGGGATTATTACCTCTGGTAACAAAATCAAAAGAATTTGGAATATTATTACAAGGGAGACAGGGCAACCAAGAGCACAGGATGACGACATTACCATCAAAGCGAATGGAAACTTGACAAACAACAAGCCAGAAGTCGAAAACATTTTGAATTATCATTTTTTAAATGTTGTAGAGAACATAGGATCTAAATGTTCATTAGAAGAAGCAAGGCAGTTAATGGAAGAGGCCTTACCCACACAGTTTGATACAATTGAAATTCCACCCACCTCTTCTTCTGAAATTACGACGATAGACTCTCTCAACAATAATAGCTCACATGGGATTGATGGCATTCCCAGAAGGACGATAAAAGCTTGTTCCCAAGAATATGTGGGATTCTTAGCCACATATGAATAACTCTCTGAAGCAGGGTACTTTCCCAGATAGACTGAAGTACGCCATTGTTAAACCACTGTATAAAAAAGGGGATACGTCTGATGTCAACAGCTACCGCCCAAGGCAGTCAGAGATTCTGACTGCCTTATCCAAAATTCCTGAAAAATTAATGTATTGTACAGGAGCTTCACACCTTTGTAAAAATAAAGTTTTAACAAAATGGCAGTTTGGTTTCCAGAAAGGTTTTTCAACGGAAAATGCTATATATACTTTCACTAATGAAATATTAAATGCTCTGACTAACCGGAAGTCACCCGTTGGGATTTTTTGTGAACTCTCAAAGGCTTTTGACTGTGTAAATCATGGAATACTTCTAGATAAACTCAAGTACTGTGGTATGAATGGGACAGCGCTCAAATGGTTTAAATCATACCTAACTGGAAGAGTGCAGAAAGTTGAAATAAGCAATTCACATAATATGCAAAAAAACTGATGATTTCTCAAACTAGGGAAAAATCAAGGTTGGGGTGCCGTAAGGTTCGGTCTTGGGTCCTCTGTTGTTCTTAATATATATTAATGACTTGCCATTCTATATTCATGAAGATGCAAAGCTGGTACTTTTTGCCGCTGATATAAGTGTAGCTATCACACCAAACAGACAAGAAATAACTGATGAAACTGTAAACGATGTTTTCCAGAAAATCATTAAGTGGTTCTCTGCAAATGGGCTCTCATTAAACTTTGACAAAACACAGTATATACAGTTCCACACAGAAAATGGAATGACCGCATTTATAAATATAGACTTCGATCAGAAATCGGTAGCTAAGGTAGAATATTCTAAATTTCTAGCTGTATGCATTGATGAAGGGATGAACTGGAAAAAACACACTGAAGATCTGCTGAAACGTCTGAGTTCAGCTACGTATGCTATTAGGATCATTGCTAATTTTGGCGATATACATCTCAGTGAATTAGCTTACCACGCCTATTTTCATTCTCTGCTTTCGTATGACATCATATTCTGGGGTAACTCATCATTGAGTACAAGAGTGCCCATTGCACAAAATCGTGTAATCATAATAAATGCTGGAGCTCATCCAAGATCATCCTGCAGACACTTATTTAAAGAGCTAGGGATCTTACTGTAGCCTCCCAATATATATAAGCATCAAAAGTCTGACAGATAGCCACATAGCATTTAAAAGGAAATTAAATATTTTCTGAATGACAACTCCTTCTAGTCATAGACGAATTTTTGGATATAGCAAGCGGGTAATTTCCCCACCCAAAAAAAATATATATATATATATATATATATATATATATATATATATATATATATATATTAAGTGTCACGTAATATTTTGTGTAGTGTAATATCTTATATAGACACCTTTTATTAACTTGACGCGTTCCACGCCATTACGAAATGTCGTATTCATGATCTATGGAACAAGTACTAATCTAATCTAAAGGCATATGTAAGGAACTATCATAACTGTTTCGCCATTCACCACGAAAGTAGCCTCTGTAAGTTTCCCATTCTTAGGTCTATAGCAAGTCGTGGGCTAAGTGTTCCTTCGCGTGTTCTTGTATTTTTCCGAAATGTGGTCGAATTGAATCAAGCAAGATTTAGGGATTTAGATTAGGAAATGAGACAATAAAAGTAGTAAATTGGATTTGTTATTTGTGTAGTAAAATAGGTTATCGATCCGATGTTGAGAAGGTTGATCCATGGAAAAAAATTGCTGTTTTGAACAGCGCGGCGCAGCGAGTTGTCTGAAGCAGTCGCCCTCCGTTTCTGGCGGTGGCGCCGCTGTGGCAATCGCAGCTTTGGTGTCTCCCTCTGGTGGAATAGGGGAGAAGTTTCCTGTTCACGTGCATTTAAGGGGCACCATGAGCTCGCCAGTCGGTCAGTCTGTCAGTCGGGGCAGTTTGTCGTCCGAGTCAGTGTGGGGCAGTCATTGTCTGTCTGTCGTCCGGGGTGCTAGTATGTGTTAGGCCGCCAGTCTGTTCGAGTTTGCTCGGGCAATGGTCATTGGCGGTTGGATCGATCGGTTGGTCGGTCGCGCACTGAGACACAAGATGACTTGTCAGTCTTGAGCGTCGGAGCATGTGAGGTCGCCACGTCAGTGCAGTGGCCGCGCCGTATAGCGAGGCGTAGTGGCTTCGCGGCCAACACGAGAGCAACAGCAGTCAACCCACGACATCGGTCTGGCCGGCGCGAACTGCGACGCCGTGAGACGGGAAATCGGCGCGCCTTCCTGCGTCCGTTGAAGCGGCTGGCAGCGGACGGTTCGGGAGAGAGTTTTGGGGGTGCTGCGCCAGGTTTTTGCCAGAAATCGCAAATATTATAAGTTAAGTGATAAGTGATATGTTGTTTGAGTTACTAGTTAAATTCTACTTGTGTTCTTGGTCAGTCTCTCGTCCCCAGCTTGCTCGTCTGTCTCTCGTCCGCATTTGTTAGGCAGTTAGTGTCTGTCTGTCTGTCTGTCGGCCTGCCGTACGTTAATAGCTGCCTCTGTCATGTTTGTCGGATTCGGTGTTAACGAATTTATTGATTAAAGGCAGAATTCTTGAAATATGTTTTTATCTTGCCTATCATCTTGCGAGGTGGTATATGTGTAATGTTGAGCAGGTCGTACATTTTATGTAAATCTGCATTTTATGGGTTTTATTTAAATAGTCATTTTAGGTTATAAGGTTGCCACCCTTCCACCGTAAGAGTCCTTAAAAAATTACACTTTCGGTGGCAAATAATTTGAGTGTTGTACCATTTCCATCCCTCTTAGTGGGTGCATAGTTTACGTGTTTGTGCAAGCTGTAAAAATTTTTTTGTTTAAAGTAATCTGGTGTGATGCAGATTTCCACCAGTGTACTCTTTCAGAGGTTGTTGAGAGCGGTCATGACTACGGCCGTGTTGAAAGGGAGCAGGCAAGCTTCTCAGCTCGAAGGCCCCTACTGTTAACATTGTTCTCTCTGCCTCTAAGTAAAATTGTAACTTGGTATTTCGAGGGTGCTTTTCTGCTTATAATTTTTAAATCTGTTTTTCAAAAGCTTTTAGGAATAAATTTCACATTTATTAAAAGTAATTTTATTTTCCATCAGTTACTTCCTGGCAACTACTTCCACGCTCACCTAGTGTGATTAAAAGTGTTAATGTTCTTGATGAATCGCTAGTAAGTATAGTAAATTCTTTAAGAAAAGAGATTTTGAAAGTAAATTACGGTTCAAAGGTAGAAAATGAAGACATGTCATACAACGAAATGTATTTCTGAAAAGGAGATTTTTGTTGATATGTAATATGAATTTTAATCAGTAGAAAATCTTTTCTCAAGGTACAGAAGTGAAACTGGAAGATTAATTCGATGGGGGTTCAAAAATCTGCAAGAGATTTTTTTTATTTATCGCCCAGTTCCGGTTGCAAAAACGTGGTTTTTATAGTGGAACATCGCGGAAAATTCTCATTTCATCCTCTATACTTCCATGAAGTCCCGATAAGTGGGTATGATGTACGTAGCCTCCAGAATTGCATCTATAATGGAGCAGCGTTCCAAGCAGAGGTCTGTCACTGAGTTTCTTTTGGCGAAAAACTAGAGCATCGCAGATGCTCATACGCGCGAACAGAAGGAAAGTGAGGAAAAGCATGTTCAGTGGTTGGGCAAGACGCCTATCATTATCGCAATGAGTGCGAGCAAACCTGTCCAGCCTATTGCGCGTGCTGGCCGACCGCACACAGCTGTCACTCCTGCAGTGTCTGAAGATGCGAACATTTTCATTCGAGGTAACAGATCACAAACATCTGGCTGCACAAATGGACGTCTCTGTTGGTAGTGCTGATACACTCGACCAACTGTTGGGGTACTCAAAGGTGTGTGACTGCTGGCTTCCTCGTAGCCTGACAGAAGACCTTAAGGAACAAAGACTGATAATCTTTGCTTGACGTTACGTGGCCGATCGTGACAATTTTTTTTCCAACAGCCTCACAGATGATGAAAAGTGAGTTCATCACTTCGACCCAGAAATAGGACGGGAATCCATGGATTTGCGCCACATCTCTTCTCTTGCGGAGAACAAGTGGAAAGACGCACCCTCAGCAGGTAAAGTGTCTACTGGCACTCTGGAGGGGCTATTATGTTTGGTGTCCCCCTCATGGTTCAAAGATACACTCTGAAGTGTATTGCGATGTCGTCAGGAAATTGAAAAAATGATTTCAGCGTGTTCGTTGCCAAAAAAATGCCAACGTGCTTCTCCTTCTCCATGACAACGCAAACCTCACACATGTCTGCTCACCCGATAGGAGCTAACAAAACTTCAAGAGACTGTTATTCCTCATTCACCTTACAGCCTGGATCTCGCAGCTCCCGACTTCCGTCAGTTTGTCTCAATGTGGGATGCACTCCGCTGGAAGCACTACGTGCGTATTAGGGAGGTTACTAACGTTGCAAGACCTTGGCTCCGACGATGCCCAGTAGAGTGGTACGATGCGAGCATACGGTCTCCCGGTAAGATCGCCAAAGACTGACTAAACTGATTCTCTACATTCTCCTCTAAATGAAAGTTAAAAACGTCGGAGTACTTGAAATTGATCTTCAGGAAACAGGAGTTTACAAATACAATTCTACGGGACAGAGATGCATTCAGAACTTCAACTAACAAGCGTCAGTTTAAAGCTAAAGCAAGAGATACATCTAAGAGAACACGGACACAAGAACGTAAGAAAAACCACAGTGACAATATGAAAAGGCTTTGGAAGAAGAAGAAAGCAGTGAAATAAGTTCAACAGCGCTTCACAGCCCGATATAAAAATTTAATATATATATAACGAGCCTTACATAGAGTATCACTTCAGCGTTCTTTCAATGCAGTATTATGATCGATGAAGTAAGTGTAGCAAACAGCTTTCTGTTTGGTGATGTCTGGCTAAAACAGCCTAAGAACTATCTTTTGCATCTCAGTCAGCAAACATTTAAATATATTTGACAAGCTGGTTATTAGCTCTTAAAGGAAAATATGTTTCAGATTTTGGTTCCACATTGATGAGCACCATTTCACGTAGGATTTATGGAAAGAACATAAAAATCTCCCTTTTTCGGTGAATATGTCTTATGTATCTTCTTTTTCTGGTATGTTCTATACCATTGTCGACATTCTCATTATGGATAAAAGGCAAAAAGTAAGTCTGGTCTAATCTAATCTGAAATAGCATTCGTACACATTTAAGTGGGAGTGCTAGTACACTGTATATACGTACTAAACGATTTTGACTATTTGGCACACAACAAAGCACTGAGTATCTGAAGTATCTATACATCACTTAAACAGATGTGTGATGGCGTTAATGACTGTTTTCATGACCTTTATAAGATGTGAATAGCATTTACACCTCAGAGCTACACCAAAGTCGGGAAAGCGGACACAGTAGCAAGACTTCTCCCAAGGTAATCAAAAGAAGGGAAATTTTCTGTTGAGAGTTCTTTTTATTTATGTGTGACAAAACCATTTTATTGCATTGCGAATGTCATACAGCTCTTTGAAGTTGTATATGACCTAATGGTGTAAACCTGCATCTAAATATGCGGCACTGTTCCTATCAATGTGAAACTCAATGAAGAAGATAATGGTCCTCCATGGATCATCGCTTCTTGTGTACTTTGCGACTTGTACACTGAAAACATTCCCCGATGAGGCGATTAATTTGACAAACTTAAATGCCATCTTCCTGAAGTGGTATGAGCACATTACTCGATGGTACGAACCGTCCTGCCGCTAAAGCACTGTTTCACGATCCTTTTCTTTTCCAGTGCATAACAGCAAACATCGGACATCGGAAAGTGTCGACGACCATTTGCTCAAACCATTTTAGTCTTCATGTCAGTAAAACTCCTTGGAATTCTTACCGCAGTCTGTGGTCGACAGTGATACCAACATTTAACAGAGTGGCCACATGTGTGGTTTACCAGCCCACAAACTGTGAACGGTCTCATATTTTCAGTTGCCATAAAATGATGCCTCGACACAACTCAATCAACTGTATCAAATGCATGCGCAGCTGCGAATATGGACTACCGTCAGTTCTACAATCGAACGACGAAAAGTGAATACCTGTACTCCACGGCGACTCTAAACCGGATCTCCACTTATCGAAGAAGTCTCCGTATCATTAAGCTATCCGAGTTCGACTCAAGGCCGGACCCATACTTCCATGTGTCGCCAATCATGTGTCTACAACCTGAGCTCGTACATCAATTATGTATATTGCCGTACAGAGAACACATTCAATTTGAAATTCGTTCACACGGTTTCGATGGTTCAAATGGCTCCGAGCACTATGGGACTTAACATCTATGGTCATCAGTCCCCTAGAACTTAGAACTACTTAAACCTAACTAACCTAAGGACATCACACAACACCCAGTCATCACGAGGCAGGGAAAATCCCTGACCCCGCCGGGAATCGAACCCGGGAACCCGGGCGTGGGAAGCGAGAACGCTACCGCACGACCACGAGCTGCGGACACGGTTTCGATGGATAAATTCTCTATTGCAGTACATGTGTTCTGCAGAAGTAAAATGCCAAATTCCTTCGGACATGCATGGATGTCTTTCTTAGATTGCTCACTCGTCGCCGATGCTTTTTTTTTTATTTTACATTGCTGCAGACAGTTATCTTGAAAAATACCTAGCTTTTATACAGCGTGTACCTTAATTAATTGCGTAACCGCTGAAACTTTGAAGTAGATGATACTAGAAGCAAAAAGTCTCAGTGAATACCTTAAGAGCTATGAGCACTTCATCTTCGATATTGTGTGAAGAGATCTCCTGTACTGCAAGCTCTCTGCTTTCCATATCTGAAGATGAGGTAGCATGGACCAAAACAAGAAATAAATATCCAGTAAACGGGCGCTCTAAAGTGCGTACCTTAAGAGCTGTGAGAATTTCTTCATCTTCGCTACCGACAAACATATCTCTTCTACTGAACAAATTCTCATGAACTTTAGAGCCTATGTTTGCTATACATCTTTTTTCATGTTTTTGTGCATAGTATGGAAAGCAAACAGCTTGCATTAGAAGAGATTTGTTTCACAGGATCGAAGATGAAATACTAATAGCTCTTAAAATATGTCTTTTTGATCACACGTGCACTGATACATTTGCTTACAGAAACGGTACCTTCAACTGTATGCGTTTACCCCATTAATTATGATATACTCTGTATATTCGTCTGGAAGATATAGACACAATTTAAACATATCCCTGATTTTCATGGGGTCTTATTGGTATGTAGCTCAAAAGCTGGAGCAGATGTGTTCCCATCTGGGAAGACATCTGCTCACATGTGTCGTCTGGGAACACATCTGCTCACTCCCTACCTACAGGGACTTGGCTGACTGCAACAATGAACCGGTTTCAAAACAATGTTCCTCAAACTCTTCACACAAATTTAACTGGAAGTAACGAAAGAATTCCGAGGAGCGTTTATAAATCCTAACAGCATGTAACAGGGAGAGCCTCCCAAAGCGCAGAGCAGACACATGTCAGACAAAGAATGAACTTGATACGCTGTACCGGTTTCAGAGTAGACTGCGATACCGGTTACAGGAGCCATGTGCAGCGCCTACCTAGTTCAATAACGCTGAAGGATGTGTTATAAGTTTAACTCCCCCATTAGCGTTTATAAACTAATAGCTTGTAAATTAATGTAATACATCACTGTTTCCTTCAAAATATACACTCATATCTACTCATCAAATGATTATAAGTCACTGGAGGGACGATATTCTGTAATAGTGTTCCATGACTATATTGACAGACATGTATCGGGCTTTCGCAAGGTACATACTAATTCACTGTCTAATCTGCCAGGCATCTAGTAAACAATCGTTTCTTTTTACTGATGTATACATCAACATCTTGCTTTTTGTGATATGTTACGTGAATGCTTGTCCTCTACGAATTCCATGAAGTATACTACAAGGAATACATCACCACTGCAAGGAATGCACTTCTATGTCGTGTTAGGTCTTTGTACTTTGATTCAGTATAACTATGGTGATAGAAAGCACATGGCTTTTATTTCATCTGCCAGATTTCTGTATTTGGTCACCTTCTTTGCATCTGCTTTAGGACTTTTTGCTGCGATTCTAATAAAGATGTAATGCGTCGCTATCTAAAACACTCAGTGGATAGCACAGTGAAAAGTAATTTCTTAATTGATGCCGCTGAACCAACTTATGGTGCTTTGCATTTGGAACGTCAACATACCTATTAGAGCTGTTTGTAGATCACAGAGATTTGCATACTAATATAATGAACAATACGCTTTCTGTCTGATCCACAAACGCCACGAAGATAACATCTGTTTGTTTCCTTTTAGGATGTAGTTCTAGTTGTTTCTCTTCGCGCTTAGGTAGCATGCAGTGCTACTATGAGCGAAGCAGTGACTGAATTATTCTTCTGAGATTTAAAAGTAGGCCAATGCCAACCACCATTGTACAGGCACTCATCACAAGTTGAAGCAACCAGACAGACAGAATAGAAAAAATTTACCAATATGTACATCAATTAACACAATAAAGCGATGAAAGGTAAAAATTTGACAGCCCCGGTAACTGGCACGATATTATATGGTATAAATGGAAATTAGAGCTTCTGGAACGTATGATGTGTGGGCAAGGAATGTACAGAGAGAGACGTTTCTACAGTTTCCATTGGCAGTTGCAAACAAGCACTTCTAAAACGACAATAGGCGAAATTAGGCTTCGAAAAGGCGGGGGACTCGGAAAGATATAGCCTAGGCTACATCATGAATCGGCAACGCCTTACAAATCAAGTTCCGGACGGCAAAGGATACGCAGATGGGGACATAGCGCCGCAACATAACGGAGAATCTATGAAGAGTAGGATGAAATTCGAAATGATAATGTAGCACACGATGAAACTGAACATTGAAAATGAAGGACAGAGTGAAAATTCTCTGAAACTGTAACCAGTGGTCTTAGGAACTGCGCCGAGGAAAATCTCGTTGAAGATCACTGTAATGTAATAAAGGATGATATATTTAAGACCGAAAAGGACACTGTAAGAATGGTAAAATCAGAGGAGGAAAAGGTGCAGGAAATGCTTGAGCTTAGTAGAAGGACATAAAAGATAGTCAGTAATTTTAAATTAAGCAATACGGGGTTGGAGCTTATTCCTATATTATTCACTTTGTATACTGAGCTAGCAGTATAGGAAAACGAGCAGAAATATGGGAGAGGCAGCAATGTAGAAATAATGAAAATGTCAACCAGTGTCAGCCATATCGTTTGAAGATCGTCTGAAAATAAGATGAACAAAGCTGACATTGTCGTGAAAAGAGCTTGTAGGATTAAAATCAAAAAAGTGAAACAAGGCAAGTGTATTGTAATCCATTTAAATCAGGCGATGCTGAGGGAAATACGAAATAAGACATTAATTGTGATAGATATCAGCACAGCGAAGTAAAGACGATTTAAAATGGAAACAGGGAATAGGAAGAAATTCTTTTCTGGGAAGGAGGGAATTGTTAACATCGTTTATTAACTTAAATGTTAAAAGGTATTTTCTGAAACTGTTTTATTACACCCCAGCCTTATATAGAAGGCGAAGGCGGTTGATAAGCAGTACAGATAGGAGTATGGTATAAGCTTTTAAAATACGGTGCTACAGAAGAAAATGAGGATTGAATATGTAGGTTAATTAGGTAATGGAAAGGTACACTGCATCGAATAGGGGTGAAAAACTCTTTACTTCTCACTATGGCAAATAGGCGCGACAAGATGTTTGGACAAATTCTGATATATTGAGGAAACATGAATTTTGTAATGGAGGGAACAGAGAGGGCTAAAACAGCAGATGGAGATCAAGGCTTGTATACAGAAAGCGGAATAGAATGTGTTTAGGTTGCTGTGATTATGGAGAGATGGAATGAACCGCAGTGAATAGGCCAGGGAGAAGAGATGCATCAGACTAGTTTTCGAAATGAAGCCCATTACAATAACACAGAGACAGAGAAAGAATATTTAACAGCCTCTGAGATCCATAAGTAGCAGTACACACTGATGATCCGAAACGTTATGTCTACCACTCACCACCAAACTGAACGGGCACGTGATGCAGTAAGGAAAGTATACCGGGTGTGCATCCTAAGAGCCGTCGGGAGCATTTTCTCTAATGTTTTGTCAGTTTTTTTTAATTTAATTCTTTTCAATGAGTGGGTGGAGTGAGCCCAAATAAATACCGCCCATCACATATTTCATGCGACACCTAATGCCAACGGAAAGCGTCAGTTTGCCTCCCGTTACA